>NW_013570076.1:0-1132 GCF_000499745.2 Eimeria mitis | reverse complement strand
CCGAAAAAAAAGATGAATGGCTGCATGCAGCTTCGGGGGCCCCAAAAGAAAAAACTTCTGCTGCGTGTTTGTTGTTTTTTTGTGATTAAAATATGAATTTAGGGTTAAATTTATGTTTTAAAATTAAATATTTATTTAAATTTTGTATTAATTTACTTTTTTTTCTCTGAATTGAGCGGAGAAGAGATGAAATAGAGCGGCTATGGCTGCGCTGCTGGGGGGCCTCCTGGGGGGCCCTCTGTCGCCTTTTGCTTCAAAAAAAAACATTTTTGCGGTTAATTTTTATAATTATTTTAATATTTTTACTTTTTCAAACATTTCCAGGGGTTTTAATCCACAAATTCTCAACCAGCCGCTGCGGTGTATGTACAACACGCATGCACGCAACCGACCGGCGCGGCTCCGAGTACGAGTAAGTCTGCTTACTATAATTAAAAAAAAGGAAAATTAAATTTATTTATTTTTTATTTTTTATTTATTATTTATTTATTAATTTATTTATTTGTTTTCTTCTTCTTTTAGCCAACCCTCTCGGCGTGCATGCATCCATGCATCCATCGACCAGAGCCGCACATACATACAGCATACACACATCCTTGTGTTTCATATACACACACACATATATATATATATATATATATATACATATATACATATATATATATACATATATATATATATACATATATACATACATACATATACATAAATAAATATAAATAAACATTCCCCTCCCTTGCGTTGTCTATACACCTCAGGGCCTTCCATTCAGCGCAACAAAAGAAGAAGTAGCATCTTTCTTTAAGGAATATAAACTAGCGGGCCCTCCCTCTTGTTGTATTTATTTTATTTCTCTTTCTTCTGGCCGCCCCAGTGGGGAAGCTTTTATTTATTTTCAGGATGCAGAAGAAGCACTCAAAGCGCAAAAACAAAAACATATGCATTTTCTTGGGAATAGGTATTTATCACTATATTATATATACAAATATAATATATATATATATATATATATATATATATGTATATATATATATATATATGTTTGTTTGTTTGTTTTTAATGTGTACATAATATATATATATATATATATATATATATATATATATATATATATATATATATATATATATAT
>NW_013570075.1:9026-9423 GCF_000499745.2 Eimeria mitis | reverse complement strand
CGACGGCGAGCTGCAGCCGCGGCCTGTGGTTTATCTCCACCTAGACGGCTCATATATCCATCATCTCTGTTCTTTTTCTCCTTTTTTCTTTTATTTATTTATTCTTATTCGCATACAAACAAATCCTTTTTAGGCAAACAACGCAGAAGATAAACCCTGAAGCTGCTGCTGCTGCAGCCGACTCGCCGAGGCTAGACCACTGGGCACCCCCTGCGGTCTAGGGTTTAGGGTTTAGGGTTTAGGGTTTAGGGTTTGGGGTTTAGGGTTTGGGTTAAAGGTTTCTGATGATCAAGGGTTTCTGCACCACCTACGAAGGCGGCTGCTGCAGAGGCACCGCCTCTCGCGCCCGATTGCTGCAGTTGCTGCTGCTGCTGCTGCGGTAGCTGCAGCAGCAGCA
>NW_013570075.1:8792-8926 GCF_000499745.2 Eimeria mitis | reverse complement strand
AGTTTGGGTTAAAGGTTTCTGATGATCAAGGGTTTCTGCATCACCTACGAAGGCGGCTGCTGCCGAGGCACCGCCTCTCGCGCCCGATTGCTGCAGTTGCTGCTGCTGCTGCTGCGGTAGCTGCAGCAGCAGCA
>NW_013570075.1:8195-8763 GCF_000499745.2 Eimeria mitis | reverse complement strand
CGCATTTCATACACCACCCGCAACAGCGGCAGCAGCAGCAGCAGCGACAGCAGCAGCAGCAGCAGCAGCAACAGCAGCAGCAAATGCCTCCTTGGGCTCGTTGCGGGTGCGAAGATGTCTGCTCCCCCCTCTACATCTTCTGCGGGGGCCCCTCTGGAGGGGCCCCCAGGTGAGGGGGGCCCCCTAGAGGGGTACGGCCAGGGCCCCCCACCGAACGAGGGGGGCCCCCAAGCCCCTACATCGACCAGCGGGGGCCCCCATGGGTCTTCTTCGCAGTTTCCTAACTCAGAAGGAGGGGCCCCTGGGGGGCCCCTGGGGGCCCCCCCGTCAGGGGGCCCCCCTGGGGGCCCCCAAGAGGGTTCAGTGGGGGCCCCTTCGTCAGGGGGCCCCCCTGTGGGGGGCCCCCAAGAGGGTTCAGTGGGGGCCCCGTCAGACTCGCGGGTCCCCTCTGAAATACTTATAAGCGAAGAAGAAGAAGAAGAAGAAGAAGAGGAGGAGGAGGAGGAGGAGTTGATGATGTGGGGGGGAGAGGATAGTGCTGCAGTTTGTTCTGTGCTGCTGCTAAACA
>NW_013570075.1:6841-8095 GCF_000499745.2 Eimeria mitis | reverse complement strand
AGAGGAGGAGGAGTTGATGATGTGGGGGGGAGAGGATAGTGCTGCAGTTTGTTCTGTGCTGCTGCTAAACAACTCGTATAGAAAAGAAACAGAGTTGCTGCTGCTGCTGGTATATCCTTTGCTGCTGCTGCTTACAAGCTTGCAGCTTACACTAGGGTTTCTTGGTTGCTTTCGTTATCTGTCTCCTGCTGCTGCTGCTGCTGCTGCTGCTGCTGCTCCCGACAGCAGCACTACAAGCGGCCCCCCATCAACAGCAGCAGCAGCAGCAGCAGCAACAGCAGCAGCAGCAGCAGCAGCAACAGGAGGCGGATTCGAGCTATCTCTGCATCATAATTTATGGATGGAGCCTTTGTTTTGTATTTGTGTTTGTCTTTTTCTTTTTTCTCTTTTTTCTGTTTCTTCTGGTTATCTATCTCTGCTGCAGCACCGCAGCATCTCTCCTTCTTTATATAAATTTAAACTCCACCATAGATTCGATAGGCCGCTGCTGCTGCATGCGCTTGCTGCTGCTGCTGCTGCTTTCTCCTTTGTTAAGCTCCTCGTTGCAGCCCTACCAACAGCAACAGCAAACCACAAAACAGAAACACACCAGCAGCAGCAGCAGCAGCAGCAGCAGNAGCCCTACCAACAGCAACAGCAAACCACAAAACAGAAACACACCAGCAGCAGCAGCAGCAGCAGCAGCAGCAGCAGCAGATGGTGATTGAGCAGCAACAGCATGAGCAGCAGGAAGAGATGAAAGGGATGCTGGGAGGAACGCAGCAGCAAAAGCAACCGCAGCAGCAGCAGCAGCAACAGCAGCAGCAGCAAACGCTGGATCCCTCTCCATACCCGTTTCCTGCAGCAGCTGACTCCCCTTCAACCACCACTGCTGCTGCTGCTGCTGCTGCTCCTGCTGCTGCTCCTGCTGCTGCTACTCTTGATGCTGCAGCAACAGAGCAAAGTGCATCCACAAAGATAACAGCAGCAGCAGATATGCCGCCGTCCTATGGAGGGGCTGCTGAGGAAGCAAACGAGCCAGCAGCAGCAGCAGCAGCAGCAGCAGCAGAAGCAGAAGCAGAAGCAGCAGCAGCAGCACATTCTTCCACAGCAGCAGATTCAGATGATCTAGCTGAAGCTGCCCCTGCGCTTATCGAGCAGCAGCAGCAGCAACAGCAACGACTGCAGCAGCAGCAGCAGCAGCAGCAGCAGCAGCGGATGCAGAGGTCTGGGAGGCAGCAGTTTCTGCTGCTGCCTGAAGACTGGAATCACCAT
>NW_013570075.1:5365-6741 GCF_000499745.2 Eimeria mitis | reverse complement strand
AGCAGCAGCAGCAGCAGTTGCTGCTGATGCTGCAGCACGACGACATTCGTGCTGCTGCAGCACATGAGGCAGTTGGTTCTTCTTTTGCTGCATCAGCAGCCCCATCAACAGCAGCAGCAACAGCAGCAACAGCAGCAGCAGCAGCAGCAGCAATAGAACATACATCTCCTCTATATAAACCCTTGCTGCTGTCTTCTCTCAGCCTCGAGCTGCCGCTGCTGCTGCTGCACTCTGCTGCATTTCTGCTGCTGTGGACCATCGCCAATAAAGTAGGAAAAATATTCGGCCTCAGAATGCCAAAACTACCTTTCTAGCCAGCAGCAGCAGCAGCAGCAGCAGCAGCAACAGCAGCAACAGCAGCAGCAGCAGCAGCTGCTGCAGCAACAACACCAGCAACAGAAGCAGCAGCAACAGCGACAGCAGCATCGGCAACAGCAGCAAAAGTAAGAATGCTGGCAACGGCAACAGCATCACTCACAGCAGCAAGGGCAGCAAAAGTAGCAAAAGCAGCAGCAGCTGCTGCTGCCGCTGCTGCTGCTGCTGCCCCTGCTGCTGCTGCCGCTGCTGCTGCTGCCGCTGCTGCGAGCATTTGCAGATATTTTAGTGGTATTTCCACACGATTCTGTTTTAACGCGGTTTGAATTCTCTATGCAGCAGCAGCAGCAGCAGCTGCTGCTGCTGCTGCTGCTGCTGCGGTTATTGCTGCAGCTGCTGGTGCTGCTGCTACTGGGGAAGCTAAGCCCTAAGAGGACCGCAGCAGCAGCAGCAGCAGCGAAATATGCTGCAGGAACTGCAGCAACAGATGCAGCAGCAACGACTGCAGCAGCAACAACTGCAGCAGCAACGACTGCAGCAGCAACGACTGCAGCAGCAACGACTGCAGCAGCAACGACTGCAGCAGCAACAAATGCAGCAGCAACAAATGCAGCAGCAAGAACTGCAGCAGCATTTGCTGCAGCAACAGCGAAGTTTGCTGTTGGCGATATTTGGTGATTTTATAAAAATTAATTTTAGCTTTAAGCCGCCGGGTGTACAGACACTGGAAATTTGTTTCGATGCGGCAACTGCGCCTGCAGCAGCAGCAGCAGCAGCAGCTGCTGCTGCTGCTGCTGCAGCTGCGGCAGTAACAACAAGTGCAGCAGCAGCAGCAACAGTAGTAGCAGTAGCAGCGTGTAGAGATAGAGAGTTAGAGAGACAGACAGAGAGACAGATAGACAAACATAAAGATAGAGAGGAGACAAACAAAGAAAAATATAAAGAGACAGATAGAGAGAGAATACAAACAAACCAACAAAAAGAAAAAATGTGAAAGGAAAAAAAGAAAAAAAGGAGATGTAGATCTCTGGGGTTTCGGGTGTATGCGCAGCTCCACGGTT
>NW_013570075.1:3798-4450 GCF_000499745.2 Eimeria mitis | reverse complement strand
GCAATGCCTGCAGCTGCTGCAGCACTCTCGTGCTGCAGCAGCAACTGCTGTACCAGCAGCAGCTGCTGCAACATCAGGAGCAGCAGCAGCAGCAGTTGGAAGCACAAGCACTGTGAGCAACACAAAGGGGAGGATTCGCAAAAACAGCACTACGAGCAGCAGATGTTGTTGCAGCAGCAGCAGCTCCTGCTGCTACTGCTGCTGCTGCTGCTGCTGCGCCAGAATTTCCTGCTGCTGAGGATATGCAGCAAGGCCAGCAGCAACATTACCTGTTGCTGCTGCACCATCTCCCGCTGCTGCATCCCCAGTTCCTGCTGCTGCATCCCCCGAACTCCTGCTGCTGCTGCTACTGCAGCAGCAGCAGCAGCAGCAGCAGCAGCAGCAAGAGCAGCAGCAAGAGCAGCAGGAGGAGTGTTTATGGGAGGTGTTTATACACCAGTACCGCCCACTTAGGAAGCACAAGGTGCAGCAGGCCGTCTGCATGCACGGGTATAGTTTGGGGCCCTGCGCTGTCTTTCCAGCCACCAAATATATCTTCTTGTGAATTAAAAAGAAGTTTCAGTTTGCTGCCAGCAGCAAAACTGCTGCAACGTAAGCTGTATGTACACCCCAAATCCCACTGACCTTCACCGCAATTCAATACCACCAATAT
>NW_013570075.1:3456-3693 GCF_000499745.2 Eimeria mitis | reverse complement strand
ATATATATAGATATAGATATAGATATAGATATTATGCATACAGAAGTATACAACTATATGTATATGTATACATTTCAACCTGTATTATATATAAGTATATTAGTGCACATTAAATACTTATAAAGATGAATATGAAATTTGTATGCTCAGCAGCAGCAAAAAGCTGCTGCAGTTTAACCCCATTTCTCTTTTCTTTATTTTCTTCCTCTCCTGCCTCAGGGCCTAGGGTTTAGGGTC
>NW_013570075.1:921-3356 GCF_000499745.2 Eimeria mitis | reverse complement strand
TATATATATATATATATATGGAAGTATAGAACTATATGTATATGTATACATATCAACCTGTATTATATATAAGTATATAAATGCACATAATATACTTATAAAGATGAATATGAATTTGTATGCTCAGCAGCAGCAAAAAGCTGCAGAAGTTTAACCCCATTTCTCTTTTCTTTATTTTCTTCCTCCCCTGCCTCAGGGCCTAGGGTTTAGGGTTTAGGGTTTAGGGTTTAGGGTTTAGTACCTATGACTCTATTGGTGGGGTCTTCATGCACAAACACGGGGGCGCAGTATTCGTCCGTCAGCGCGGGGTATTCCAGCCGCAGTTTGTTTGCTGCTGTCACCTGAGCACCAAAACCCTAAACCCTAAACCCTAAACCCTAAACCCTAAGCCGGAAACCCTATACCAGAAATAAACACTAAACACTAAACCCTAAACTCTAAACTTTACATCTTAAACCATCAATGCTAAACCATGAAACATAAACCCTAAACCCTAATAGAAGATTCCAGTTAAAGCGTTTCCTTGCTTCTACATTCCAGTATGAGTCCTAAAGGCTAGGGTTTAGGGTTTAGGGTTTAGGGTTTAGGGTTTACAAGTTTCATCATCTGTTGTGCATGTATATCTGATACAAGATTCCAGTTAAAGCGTTTCCTTACTTCTACATTCCAGTATGAGTCCTAAAGGCTAGGGTTTAGGGTTTAGGGTTTAGGGTTTAGGGTTTAGGGNCTTCTACATTCCAGTATGAATCCTGCAGCGTCTCCGTCCCCATAAACAGCATCGGCAGCCCGCGGCTCACCGCCTGCAGGCTATACCTGAAGCAGCAGCAGCAGCAGCAGCAGCAACAGCAGCAGCAGGAACAGCAGCAGGAAGACCAGGAGTAGCAGCAACAGCAGCACAAATAGGTTCAGCAGCAGCGGGGAGCAGCAGCAGCAGCAGCAGCAGCAGCAGCAGCAGCAGGGAGTGCAAAATGAAGAAATTTGTAGTAAAGAGGCCAAGGAGACGAAGAAATATAAACAGGGTATAAACAAAGAGACAAAAGAGGGATAGAGAGGCAGATATACAGCAGCAGAAGCAGCTGCAGCAAAGCTATATGTATGGGTAGCTAGCTAGCTAGCTAGCTAGCTAGCTAGCTGTATGGGTTACTAGCTAGCTATATGCATGAGTAGCTAGCTAGCTATATATATGGCTCGGTGGCTATCTAGTTATATCTATGGATGCGTAATCAGCTAGCCATCTCCATGAACTGGCAGCTAGTTAGCTAGCTCGTTAGGTGGGTAGCTAGCTAGCAGTATAAGGGGAAAGCTAGCTAGTTCGCTCGCTCGCTAGCTAGCTAGCTAGCTAGCTAGCTAACGCACCACATGCGGCACTGCGCCCGAGTATGCCAGTTGTGTCTGCCTCCAAACAGAGAGACGAAATATTGCCCATGCTTTCCGTCCGTTTGCCCCTGGCCCACACAATCAAACCCTAAACCCTAAACCCTAAACCCTAAACCTTAAACCCTGAATTCTAAATTCTACATATTATACTTTAGCTCTGCAAGGGGCCTTGTTCTTCCTCTTGTTTCTTTTGTTTTTCGCTTTATTCTGATGCTCCTAAGTCAGGGTAGGAGGCGCAGTGTTGAACAAGAAGGGTTTAGGGTTTAGGGTTTAGGGTTTAGGGTTTAGCTTACGCCTGAACGGTTGCCTGCCTGGTCGTGGCTGCCTAAGATTGAATTAATGCACTGGGAGGACTTGGTGAAGCCGCTGAACAAAACCAACAAAACCCTAAACCCTAAACCCTAAACCCTCGCTCCAGCCCTGCATACCGTATGGATGCCCTGAAGAGAGGGGCTACACTCTAGGGTTTAGGGTTTAGGGTTTAGGGTTTACTGGTGGATGTTGATGATGTTTTTCAGCATAGGGAGATGGTAAGCTGCCTCTTCGCCCCGCATAATCTGCACAAACATTTAGGGTTTAGGGTTTAGAGGCAACACGCAAAGGTTTAGGGTTTAGGGTTTACCTTGACAGCATCATAGTAAGCTGAGTGTACCCAGCTCTTCGTGTCTAGGGTTTACTGTTTACTCTTTAGGGTTTAGGGTTTAGGGTTTAGGGTTTACCTTGACAGCATCATAGTAAGCTGAGTGTACCCAGCTCTTCCTGTCTACTGTTTACTCTTTACTCTTTAGGGTTTAGGGTTTAGGGTTTAGGCGGTTTAGGGCTTAGGGTTTAGGGTTTACCTTGACAGCATCATAGTAAGCTGAGTGTACCCAGCAAGCATCACACTTTGCTTCTGTGCAAACTTTGGGGTTTTCGGGTGTAACCTCAGCAATTATAAATTTAGAGGGAAATTTCTTCTTCAGGTAATGCAATAACTCCTGTTATATATAAAATAAATAAATAAATAAATAAATAAATAAATAAATAAATAAATAAATAAATAAACAAATAAATAAATA
>NW_013570075.1:0-720 GCF_000499745.2 Eimeria mitis | reverse complement strand
CTGCTGCTGCTGCTGGTGCTCGTGTCGCTCCTGGTGGTGGAGCGGTGGT
Organism: Eimeria mitis; assembly: GCF_000499745.2. NCBI lineage: Eukaryota > Apicomplexa > Conoidasida > Eucoccidiorida > Eimeriidae > Eimeria > Eimeria mitis. Next base: position 671 of record NW_013570075.1, on the reverse strand, counting down.
GGTGGTGCTGCTGCTGCTCCTGGTACTGCTGCTGCTGCTGCTGCTGCTCGTGATATTCGTGCTGCGCTTGTACAACAGATATGGCAACTCCTAGCAGCAGCAGCAACAACAGCAGCGGCAACAGCAGCAGCAGCAGCAACAGCAGCAGAAGGAGAAACGCCGACAGCAGCAGCTGCAGCATCATCACCATCGACGGAAACAACCACAGCAGCAGCAGCAGCAGCACCACCACCACCACCACCCCCACCATCATCACCATCATCATTATAATAATAATAATAATAATCAGGAGCAGCAGCAGCAGCAGCATCAGCAGCAGCAGCAGCAGCAAGCCCTACTTGTATTCTTCTATAAAGGCTGCAGCCGCCTCTTTAATCATCCTTCGGACTTGTGGTTTATAAAAAGAAAATTTGCGGCCCCAGCCTGACTCTCCGCCCCCCTCAAAATATATACCGCCGTTGTTGTTGGGGCCGTAGCTGCAGCAGCAGCAGCAGCAGCAGCAGCAGCAGCGGTAGGAACAGCAGTAGCAGCAGCGGCAGTAGCAGCAGCAGTAGTAGCACCAGTAGCAGCAACAAGAAAGCAATTGAGCTGCTGCAGCAGAAAAACAACATCACCATAGAAACAGCAGCAACAGCAGCACAACAGCAGCAGTAACAGCAGCAGCAGAATAG
>NW_013570074.1:3731-9904 GCF_000499745.2 Eimeria mitis | reverse complement strand
TATATATATATATATATATATATCGTGTATTATACGTATTCTGCTGCAGGGCAGCTAAACCCTAAACCCTAAACCCTAAACCCTAAACCCTAGACTCTAAACCCTAAAAACTAACGATCCCTCTTTTTATTTATGTACTAGCTAGTCTGTAGTATACACTTGGTAAACCCTAAACCCTAAACCCTAAACCCTAAACCCTAAACCCTGTTGCAGTGTATATACACCTTTCTTATTAATTTATTCATTTGACGCGATCGGGCTATCTGTGCAGCAGCAGCAGATATTTATTTTTGTTTTTCATATTTTTTTATTTTTTTATTTTTTATATTTATAAATAAATTTATGTTTATTAGGAAACAACAAATAGAGTTTACGGCTGTTTCGTCTGTGTGTGGCTACTGTTGTTAATATAAACAAACGGGAAGCAAGCGCAGCTGCTGCTGCTGCTGCTGCTGCTGTTGCTGTTTCTATGGCTGCTGTTATTCATGCTGCTACGGTTGCTGTTGCTGCTGGTGCTGCTGCTGCTGCTGCTGCTGCTGCTGCTGCGCCAGCAGGTGAATTACGTATGTTGCTGTAGAGGCATCAACGGGTGCTACAAAGAGAAGAAGCAGCAGCAGCAGGTTGCAGCACTTGCAGCAGCAGCAGCAGCAGCACGCAATATCGTTTCATTGTCTAGAACAAAACAAACATAAACACAACGTAAGCCCCCAGGCATGGATGTTTGTGTTCTGTTTTTTTTTATTTTTCATACACTTATTGATGCATGCATGCATGCATGCATGTTTATGTGTTTAATGTATTCATATAATGTTTATTATGCATGAATGCCTCTGAAACAAACTCAGCGCCAAGAAACACAGCGAGAGAGGGATATTTGTTAAAACTCTGTTTCAGTTGCAATTTCAAGTAAAGTGAATAAAAATAAAAATAAGTGAATTCGGCGGAAAGAGAAAATAAAAAAAAAGAAAAAAGATCGTTTCTTGTTCATGTTTCACAAAGACGAATGCTGGTACTGCTGCATCTAAATGGAATATGCTGAGGTACCTACCGCCCCGGCTGTGTGCGGTGTTTCATTTAAAAATAAAAACAACAATAATTATAGAATTAATATGAAATAGTTTATTAAAATTTAATAAATTCTGCAGATGAAGAATATATATATATATATACAACTCAAAGAATGAATGCTGCTGCTTACTGCGGCGCTGTGTGGGTGGTGCCACTGGAATTCATATTTCGGGTGTATAGGCAGCTGTGTGTGCGTGGAAAAAGGGGTGATTGAAAAGGCATTTCCCATGAATGAAAAAGTTTAAAATTAAGTTTTTTAGATAAATAAATAAAAATTAAATAAAAAGAAATCAAAAAAAAGAAAATTCAAACATGGGAACAAGTAGAATACATCTCCTGTAAGCCAATCGAGTGTGTTTTGTGTGCACACGGAAAGCACTAATATTGAAACCGTATGCTGGTGTTTCGTGGGGTATGATTATGCGGGTTTCTGCATTATTTTATGAATAATATTGTTTTGTTTGTGAATTATTTTTGATTTATTTTGCTATTCAAGTTTATTTTCCTCAGCTTTCCCGCTATTTCTCCACGAAGGCCAGAGGTTTCCGTGTGTTCTAGCGGTCACAACGCAGTTCGGTTCTTGACTGGTCCGCCGCATTCAACATTTTTTTTTTTCTTTGCATTTTGTTGTTTGAATTTGTTTTTATTTCAGTTTGAGGATTTATACAAGTTTTTCTATTTGGCGGCTTTAGCGTGGTTTTCTTTCTACGCTTTTTCCCCCTGAAACCCAGACGTTGAGTCAGCAGTGCATTTGCATTTCATAAGCTTCTTAAACCCTATTTCTTCTGCACCTCTCTAGCATCTCGCCCCATACATAAAGATGGAGGTCGATAGAGTAATTCCTTCTCAATTTGTTTACCCCTCAAGCAAAACGGGGGAGTTTGTTCCTGCTGGGTTGGACCAGGCGGAGGGTTTCTATCACGGGCCTCCAGCAGCAGCAGCAGCAGCAGGAGCAGCGGCAGAAACAGCAGCTGATCCTCTCCCCCCAATGCCAGAATTTGTTTACCCGTCCTCTGTAGAGGTAGGGTCACCTCCTCCCCCTACCCCTCCATATGATTTAGGGGGCCCCTGGGCGCAGAAACGTATTATAGTACCGCCCTCTCCTTCTTCGTCGGAGCGCATGCATATGTATGGGGCTGTACCGCCCCGGTCGTGGGCGGATGCAGCGAAGGAGTTTCTGGGTAGTTTCATGGAGAGTCTCCAGGACCGTCAGCAGCAGCTGCAGCAGCTGCAGCAGCAGCAGCAGCAGCAGCAGAGGCAGGTGCAGCAGCAGCAGCAAATGCTGTATACAAGAGGAAATCATCCTCATAGTGGAATTGAGGGTTTTGTTGTTGACGCTCCCCCTCAGCTTGTGTATAACCATGTGGTGTATGTACCGCACCATACACTGCCTCCTGCTGCTGCTGCTGCTGCTGCAGCAGTAGAACTAAAGCGACAACCCTATGTAAATATATCTACGATTGCTGCTGCTCCTCCTCCTGNGCTGCAGCAGTAGAACTAAAGCGACAACCCTATGTAAATATATCTACGATTGCTGCTGCTCCTCCTCCTGCTGCTGCTGCTGCTGCTGCTGCTCCTGTGTTAATTCCTCTAGAATCAGAGATTGTTTGTAGGGGGCATCCAGCAGACAGAACAGAGCTTTGCTTTGGCTGTACTATACCCCCTAGACAGCTGAAATACGATATTATAAGAGAAGAAAGAACTGGCTGTTTAGGTTTATGCAAAAGAAATATATTTAAAGCCGTTTGTAGAAAATGTAGAGCCGTTATGCCTACATGCAACCAGTGCGGCAAGCAGTCTGTTATACGCCATCCATAAACCCTCGTAAACCCTCGCGTAAACCCTCGTAAACCCTCGTAAACCCTAAAAAACCCTTTTTCACAAACATAAACCCTCATAAACCCTAAAATAAAACACCATGGTCTCAAGCAGAGGCCAAGTGTTCTTCTTTTATGGCGGCGCAGTTTTGAGGGATATGCGCGCAATATTTGCAGTGTATATATACGCTCGAGGAGAGGAGGAAAATTAGGGTTTAGGGTTTAGGGTTTAGGGTTTATTGGGGTTTGGTCAAACCCTAACGCCGCCAAGCGCCTCCTCCTCAGCATTTGATGGCCTCTAGCAAACAAAATATTTTATTGAAATTTATTTTAACAAATATTTGAACGCTTGCAGGGTTTAGGGTTTAGGGTTTAGGGTTTAGGGTTTAGGGTTTCTGGGGTTTCTAGGGTTTCTAGGGTTTCTAGGTTTAAGGGCTGCTGGAATAGGGTTTAGGGTTTAGGGTTTACGTTACTGTTAATAAAAAGCCTTGCTGCAGTTAGAGGCGTCAACTACCGCAACAGTTTAGGGTTTAGGGTTTAGGGTTTAGGGCTTCGGGTTTAGGGTTTAGGGTTTAGGGTTTAGGTTTAGAGGAAGACAGATGCATATAAAAACAAACAGAAGAACCGTTACGGCGGCAGCTAGCAGCAGCAGCTAGCTGCAGCAGCTAGCTGCAGCACGTTGCAGCAGCACCTAGCAACACAAGATAGCAGCAGCAGCTAGCAGCAGCAAGCCGCAGCAGCACGCAGCAGCAGCACTCCGCAGCAGCAGCAGCTAGCTGCAGCAGCATCTAGCAGCAGCCCCTGTGGGCTTGTTGTTTGTACAGCAGTTGATAAAGAACTAAAAAATGCAAATAAAACTGAAATACTGCAATTTAATTTGTTTTTTTAATTATTTATTTATTTATTAATTTAATTATATCAACGGAGAACGAAAGCGTTTTTATTTTCATCAGAAAAATAAATTTAAATTAAAATTTATTTATTTTTTATTTCTTAGCTGTATTTCTGCTGCCACTCGGCTGCCAGCATTGCGGTGTACAGACAGTTGAAGGTTTTTACAGCTTTAACTCTTTTTTTAATTTAAATATAAAATATATAATCTAGGAATAAAGAAAGAGAGAATAACTAATGCATTATATACAAAACTAGTGCATGCAATACAACACCCTAAACCCTAAACCCTAAACCCTAAACCCTAAACACTAAACCCTTTTAAAAGGAAACAATTTATCTCAACGGCGATGAGCCTCGTTTTATATATTTTCATTGGTACTTCATCTGAAATTAAATTATTTTTTTTCTGTTTTTCTTTGTTAATAGAAAAAAAAAAAAAAAAAAAAAAAAAAAAAAAAAAAAAAAAAAAAAAAAAAAAAAAAAAANTTTTTTTTTTTTTTTTTTTTTTTAAAAAAAAAAAAAAAAAAAAAAAAAAAAAAAAAAAAAAAAAAAAAAAGAAAAAAAAGAAAAATTATATCCCCTGCATGCAATTTGATTGACACAGGGAAGCGTTCAGCTAAATATAAATTTAGAAGAAATAAAAGTAAACAAAATTTATAATATTCGCAGCAAAAAAAAATAAAAAAAAAATAAAAAAAAAAATAATTTGTTGGGGTGTATGCGTTGCATATGTTTGTTCATCAGAGTTATTGAAATTGTGCTGAAACTTTATTTTTTTTGTCTTTGTTTTTTGTTGAATATTTTAAAAAGAATTAAACTTTTTAATTTCATTTAATTTCATGTATTTTATGTCGATATTTTTTTTGTATTTTGCGTGGATTGGGGTGTATGTACAGCTCATTTGTATGCACCATATGCTGAACAGCAGTATTCACGTTGATGTTTATCTTTTTTTTTGGTTTTTTTTTTGTAATTTATAAAATTAATGTTTTATTTTTATTAATTTAATCAAAAAAACACAAAAAAGTTGAGGTTACCGGCGATATGACCCCGAAATTATGCTGGTTTCTCTTGGGGGTTGCGTGGAGTTTCAGGTGTATTTCAACTTTTTCAGAGCCAACGAAACTTCCTTTTTTTTATCATTCAACAAATTCAATTTCATCAGAATTAGAAAAATTAGAAAAAATATGTTTGCAGCTGTCTATACACCGGAAACCTATCGATAAATTTAATTATATTTATATTGTTTCCATACAAAAAACTAAAACTCCGCTCTCTCGTTTCTTTCTTCTTGCTGGTGAACACGCCAGAGAACTCATCACTGCTGAAAGTGCACTTCACTTCGTTAAGGGTAAGATAAACCCTAAACCCTAAACCCTAAACCCTAAACCCTAAACCCTATACCCTAAACCCTACACCCTACATCCTAAACCCTAAACCCTAAACCCTAAAAAGTAAACCCTAATGAAGCATAAACCCTGATAAACCCTCAAACGTAATAAACCATACTACACGCTATAACATATAAACCTTAACCCTAAACCCTCACAAACCCTAAACCCTAAACCATAAGAAACCCTAAACCCTAATAAACCCTAAACCCTAATAAACCCTAATAAACCCTGAACCATACGAACCCCTAAACCCTAAAAAGCCCTAAACCCTAATAAACCCTAAACCCTAAACCCTAATATATTTCAGTTTTATGCGGCCAGGAGCCCTCAATGAAGAAAAAGGCTGAAATGGTTTTATCTAAAACTTGGTTTAAAATCATCGTCAACGCTAATCCTATCTCCAGAAAAAAAGTAGAACAAGGACACTTCTGTGTAAGTGCATGCATGCATGCATGCATGCATGCATGCATGCATGCATGCATGCAACTCACATACATCCATGTATGCATGCATGCATGCAAGTCACATACATTCATGCATGCATGCAACTCACACACATCCATGCCTGCATGCTTGCGTGCATGTATGCAACTCACATGCCTGCCTGCCTGCATGCATGCATGCATGCATGCATGCATGCATGCATGCATGCATGCATGCATGCATGCATTAGGATAAAAGAGTAATTGAATGATATTTATTTTCAGCTGCGGGTGAATGAAAATAAAGTCGACCTCAACAGGAACTGGAATGGTAAAGAAATAAATTAATTAAAAAAATAAAATAAATATAAAATAAATAAATAAACAAAAATAAAATAAATAAAAACAAACAAATAAATAAATAAATAAATAAATAAAAGTAAGATAAATAAATAAAGATTTGGGTGAACGAATGTTTATATTTCCTCTTATTATTAAATTTATTTTTATATTAGTAGCAACAAAAAAAAAAAACAAAAAATATTAATTATAATAATAAACAATAATAATAAAAAGAT
>NW_013570074.1:3422-3707 GCF_000499745.2 Eimeria mitis | reverse complement strand
TTTTTTTTTTTTTTTTTTTTTTTTTTTTTTTTTTTTTTTTTTAATTAAAACAAATAAACAGCTCATTGGGCGGCAAACAAAAACGAAGAGACATTCCCTGGTTATCGTCCTTTTTCAGGTTTGTTTTATTTATTTATTTATTTATTTATTTATTCATTTGTTTATTTATTTTTTTGTTTGTTACATAAAAATAAAAAAACAAAAAAACAGAAAAAGAAACGCAAATAGCGAGAGATGCCGCTGCTGTGTTTCAGCCGGATGTGTTTCTCTCTGTTCACTCAGGTA
>NW_013570073.1:6365-9814 GCF_000499745.2 Eimeria mitis | reverse complement strand
AAAAAAAAAAAAAATATGCACCTCCTCCCCCTACCCAACCCCCCTTCCCTCTCCCCCCTAAACCCTTACTTAGTCTGTTTGCTTGGTAGCCGCTCAGATGCATGCAATGAGAACCCAACCAGAAATAATAATAAATAAAACCGCAACTGCCTCTGTACTCAGCTGTTCATATAGAGAAGAGATACTGGTTAGCTGGCTGCGCCGCAGCTGCCCTCCCCTTGCAGCAAACCTTACACACAGAAACACGGCCACCCAGTGGGGCCTTGAGCCCTTCTCACTACGGAGGTGCATGTGGGGTGAACAAGCAGCACTTTTTTAGTTGTTTTGCATGGATACAGAGGCAGCAGGGGGTGCATACGCGAGCTACGAAGTCTACACCAACACGTAGAGACTCAGCAAAATATAGCAGTGAAGATATTTGTCTGTTCGTATACAGATCCAGCCAGAGGAAGACACTCAGCTGCATCTGATCAAGAGCTTAGAGGGGCTTAGCTGTGCTCTACTTAGCTAAAGATACACCTGGCTGGTGTAGTTATACTGCAGTAAAATTTACACATCATGGGGGGTGGATTTTGTATGACAGTGCCGAACACTGCTGGGTATTTGGCGAGATTTGCCTCTGAGCTGAGCTCTTCTCTCTGAAGAAAAGTATTTATATTCTATTTATTCTCTTTCTTGAGCTAAATAACGCAGCTTCTTCGTGTCTAACCCGCTGTCGTATGCGGTTGCCTCTCGGGCGCCAGCCAGCATGTAGCCTGGTTGGTTTCCTTGGTTTTTGATTGAAGAAACAGCTCTCACCCCACATACGAACGAAGAATTTGTCAAAAATAATAATAATAAATACCCCTGAAAGTCGCTTATATATGCTACAATACAGCAACGAACCACACCGTTGCGCCGGGTGTACGTACAGGTGTGTATGTCCATCCCCCTGTTCAAAACCACCACCAGTTCCGCGTTCACTTCATTTTTCTTGAGAAAGTTTAAAAATAATGTTTTATTTTTTCTGCATAGTTAAATGAATTGATAGATTTTGATTAATATTTGAATTGAATTGATGAAGCTGCGGCTTCCGTCTTCGTTATGCACTCGGCCACGAAGAAAGCTTTCCGTTAACTCAGGTGGGCGGCTGTCGGGTGGTTTGCTTTCGTGCGTTAATTGTTTTCGGTTTCGTTTGATTTTTTGAATATTTATTACTATTTGAATGAGAAGAAAACTTGCAGGTTCCTCTTGCTCTAGACCACGCAGAGGCGATCCCCACGAGCCCGGTGGGTGTGGTTGCCTGCGGCCATAGCCAGAACTGCGGTATTTCGATTACTCTCTCACAACAGGGAAAGCTTGAGGAGGCAGCTTTGCTGCATCAGGAGAAGAAGCATCCTTTATCCATTTGTTTTCATTTGGATTTGTTTTTTGTTTTCTCCTTCGGAGTACGAAGGAGAAAAAGAAGATCTCCTTTTGTCTTGTCCTAATTTGTTTGCTCAAGCTCTCGACAAGGGTCGGGAGCGTAGAGAGAGGCAATCGAGTTGTGGGGCGCAGCATAAGTTGCATTCGTGTGGCTGCAACACGTTGCAGTGCATATAGACTTTCTCGTCTTTATTTTCATATTTCTATCGCAGTCATGTCGAAGGGGGGNCGTAAGGAGGCTGTAGAGCCTGCTGGGGCTCTGAGTGTCTGTACACCGAAGACTGAGGCGTTCAGTACTTGTCTAGAGATGCAAGAAAAAGGAGCCATAACAGAGAGGACTTCGGGTGTATCTACAACAGATAAGTGTATGATATCTCGTTGTGAATGGTGGATAACAACAACAGCTTTCTTTTTTTTAGGTATGAGCTCTCTGTTTGCTTGGAATAACGTCTTATATCTTCTTCCTTATGTAACGGAGCACTTCTTGGACGGCTACGATGCAGGAAATTCTTTACTTGGGGTGTTTCAGGTTGGTAACTTAACAGTGCAGGTATTGCTGATGTTTGTGGGTACGGTGAGAGAACGATGGCTCCACCTAGGCCTCTTCTTGGGCTCTATCATGTGTGGGGTATTTGGCCCCTGTGTTATATATGGAAGTGTACAGACCCGTATTGCCTTAGTACATGTTCTCTGCTTTCTCCTGGGGAGCGGCAGCGGCTTCGTTCAGGGCAGCGGTTTCTCTTATGGGGCTATTATGCCTGTTAACCAAGTTGGTGTATACAGCGCAGGCCAAGGCTTTGGTGCTATCTTCTCTGTTGTATTGGTGGGGATTCTATCGTATACTGTGGTGGATATAGAAATACAAAAAGACGTAGAAACCCTCGTCAACGTCACAGCAGGAGTCAGTGCAGCAGTGGGGGTTGTTTGTATTCTCCTTATGGCAACAAGCATCAGACAAGCTGGCGCTAAGAGAGCTGTCGCCGAGGCTCTTGCTGAGGGAAATAACAAAAAACATAAGAGTGCTGATGGAGTTCAAGGATCCGCCAGCAGCCCAACAGAGTTGCAGGAGGTCTCTGTGTCTTCTGCTGTTCCTGGGGCCTCTACTGAGCCTGTGGAGGAGAAGAGAAACGCTCTGCTTATCGTGCTGCGGCAGTCAGGTGTACAGATCGCCTGTGTGTTTTTACTTTTCTTTGTTACCTGCAACCTCTTCCCCCGTGTTGGCCCCCTTCAGTGGGATACCAGCAACCCCCCCAAGAACCACCTTGTGTGGCTGTTGGGTGTATTTCCATTCGGCGATACACTGGGGAAATGTCTGTGTGCATACGCAGAACAGGGGCGTTTGTTTAAGGGGTTTGTGTTGTTCTCTCCTCGGCTGATGCCGTGGTTGACGGTGCTGCGGTTTGGGCTGTATATACCCTTCTTTCTGAGCAAGCATCTGCATGAGAATGCTGTGTTTAATGCCTTTTGGTTTCAGATAATATTAATGGTTGTTCTTTCTGTTACTCATGGATGGTTCGCAACGCTTGCTTTTATATACAGTGTAGATGCTGTGCCGAATATGGCCGATAGGAAACACGTGGGGCCTGTGGCCATCGTCAGTCTTATTCTAGGGATCTTATCGGGTCTTTACTTTGCTCTTCTCTACAGATAAAACAAAATATATCAAAAACAGAATACAAACAAATAAACAAAAAAAAAATAAAAAAAAAAGAGGAAATCATCGGGGTGGAAAAGAAATAACATACAAAAGGGATTGTATATCAAACACCTATGCACCTGTGGTGTAAAGACAACGGGGATTTATATATTATTTGTTTGCATACAGATGCTGATGAAAACAGATATTTCATTTCTTTGTTTCTGCTGCGTGTTTGCATTTGATGTGGTGTTCTTTCTACCACAGCAGCAGCAGTCGTGCTGCTGCCCTCCTTGCCTTACGACGCAGGAGGGTGTCGATGGACGATGAATATTTATTTGGATATATATATATATATATATATATATATATATATATATATATATATATATATATATATATATATATA
>NW_013570073.1:281-6288 GCF_000499745.2 Eimeria mitis | reverse complement strand
TATATATATATATATATATATATATATATATATGCTTTGCAGTTGAAGAGGGCTATTTGGGAGTTGGGGTCCGCCGTTAGCATCTGTTCTGGCTTTGTCTGTTCTGTATGTTGGGTTGATTTGTTTGGTTGTTCGTTTCGAGTGTATGTCGTTGCGTATTTTGGGTGTAAAAGGCCCCTCAGTTCAAAGAGGATCTGCAGCCGCAGCCAAAGATAGCACGATAAACCCCACCCAGGGAGCTGCGCTGTGTTGTGTTCTGCTGCGTATTTCTCTATATACTATAAACATGGGGGCTGGCGCACAAATTTTGCCGCCGTCGTTGCATTCTCGCCCGAGTTTGTATCGGGGTTGCAGCTTATTGTTAATGATTCGCTGCATATCTAGACGAAAATAATGTCTGCTGCGGCTTGCAACAGACGAGCAGACAAGAACAATGATGAATACGCGTTTTTGGCCTCGAAACCTGTTCCTTTTTGAACAACAGGAACGAGGAAAGCTTAAGTTAAGTTGGCTTTCTAGTGGGTTGTTTCTGATAGTATAAACACAATTTTGTGAATAAAATTCATGATTAGTTTTATTATTTCTTAGGGTTTTTAATATTAATACTATACAGCCAAAGCTTTCTTTGCAGATTCACTTAGAACGCATATATGAGCTAAATCTCTGAACCTGTCGTTGTAGTCTATACCGTAGCCAACCAGCCACTCCTCAGGCCCAGTGAAACCAACAAAGTCAACTGATGGCATATTCCCCTTTATTCTGAATACAAGAACAAAAAAATAAATATATAAAGGAATAAAACAGCTAGGTACAATAAAAAAGAACAAACGTACATTAATTTAACACAAATGACAGTGATCTATGATCGAAAAAAAAGAAACACTGACGGCATATTCCCCTTTATTCTGAATATAAGAACAAGTGAACAAGTATATAAGGCAAGAAAATAGTTAGCTACAATATAAAAGGAACAAATGTTTTATATAAATATAGCACAAAAAGACAGTGATATAAGATACGAGAAAACAAAAACCCCTTTCAGTCGATAAGTGTAACCCCGGGCTAATCCAAGATATAGATATTTCCTGAATATTTTACTATGCTATATATAGATATATAAAATTTCATAATAATTATATTTTATATATTATACATATATTAAATTAAAGAAAGCCACCATACTACGCACCGAATTTGTACAAGTCCTGCAGTGCGAACGCTTTTGGGTTTGAACTGATCGAGCCACTGGCGGACGCGTTGCAGAGTTTTCCCGCTTTCTACGACGTCATCGACGACGAGAACATTTTTATCTTTCAAGCAACTCAAGTCCCCAGCAACAAAAGATACCTGAGCAGGTATATAGCCATACAAACAAAAGCATTTGCATCTGCTGCTGAAACTGCTGTAGCTGCTGCAGCTGCTGCTTCAACAGCAACAGCAGCAGCAGCAGCAGCAGCATACTGGCGAGGAGTAGAAAGAAGCAAACGAAGGGCAGAGAAGATAGCCACAAAATCCACTCGTTCTACGCACATATTCACCCATGAAAGCGCAGCAACAGCAACAACAAGAGCAACAGAAGCAACTGTTTCTGTTGCTGTTGCATTCTTATTGCCTCTACTGCATTTCTTTGGGCCTCACCTCGCCGGTCGCCTCTCCGTTTTTGTAGGAGCTGGTCTGAATGAAGTGGTGAAATAGATCAGGGCCGACAACACCGCTGGCTACGCTGCAGCGAAATAAAAGGAGAAGATAAAAAGCATTTGCTTTACTCTTTTAAAGTATCAGGGACAGGGAGAATGAAACAGACACAGGGAGGCAACAGTAACACACTCACACGCACACACACACACACACACACACACACACACACACACACACACACACACACACACACACACACACACACAACACGGGCCTTTGCCCTGTTGGAAGCTGCTGTAGGCAGCTGATAATATCAGCAGAGATCACAACTAAAAGAGGAGAAAAGGAGAGAAAGACGAAACGCGAACAGTCAGTGCACGCGCACGTCGTCGGGGATACAGAAAAACAAAGAAACAAGACAAGAACAATAAATATATACGCAAGCCTCTATAAAGGAGAAAAAAACACCAGCAGAAAACAAAATAATAAAAAAAATAATAAATAATATATACACCTTTCCTGCTTGTAGATAAAACCACTGAGATCACCGAAGAAAGTGCGGGCCCCCTTAAGAAGGCACAGCATGTGCAACTCGCCTTCTTTATAGAAATTGCGGATATCATAGGCCTGAAGAGTAAATAAATATAATATAAATATACATTTATATTATATATTTACCCTTTTCTGGCATTTAATATTCATGAACATATATGCATACTTATGTTTACGTTATTCAAACACTTGATAGTCATAGATAAATAAATGTGACTGCTGCATATGTATATACATGTATATTTACTCTGTTCAGGTGTTCTATACCCTTTTCTGTCGCGAAAGAGAAGTATATAAACAAGTTTCCTCTATAAAGTTTAAATGCTAGCAGTGTTTGTGTTCAGTAGAAGAGCATTTTCAGCTGCCCGTGCGGCAAATAGAAGGCGAAACAAGTGAAACTAAGATGAATTGAATTACCATTTTCTCTACTCTGTCCTTGACGAATCCATTTGGAATTAAAATTCCTTTAACAAGCGGAGAAACACCAGGCGGAAGAGCTATTTCATCTTCGGTGTAGAGCTTTCCCCCCTCGCGCAGCAACTCAATCGGGGCGCTTCCGGGCGTTTCTCTGCTAAAAAAGAAGAAACAAGCAACGGAAATGTTTAAATTAAACAAAAACTATTGATTTAATCAAGGGAAAAGGTATTTTCTAGAGGAGAACGCAGCCATGCATATCCTGTTTTGCATGAGTTGCTGCTGCCGACGTTTCGGTGGTTTCGTGGTGGTGTCTGCTTGCCTCGCCATCTTCCCTGCTCAGCAGCGGCAGCGTAGTAATTGCGGGTGGAAAAAACCAAAAAAAATCAAATTAAAAACAAAGAATTCAACTTTTTAAAAGGAAGAGAGAAGAAACAAATAAGAAAAACTACGAGAAGGTGGTGCTTCCCACCGTGCGAGCCCCAGGTTCGTCAGTCGTATGACGGCTAAGTGCTGAACATTGGTGGGGCTTCATCCGCATGTTATATACTTATATTTTGATATTTTTACCAAAGAATTACCCCGAAACTGAATTATAATGATGAAAATACGCACAGTTTCGCCTCCTTCCTTGCTCCGCCGTTGCTTACATAATGCCGTTCAATCCCCTGAAGGCGCCGCCGCCAGCTGGAGTGAAGCCATCCCCCCAGTGAGATACAGACAAACTTTCAGAGTAAAAAAGAGAATAATTATAATGTGTTACTATATAATAACAATAATAAATGTGTATTCTTTATTAAACCTGAGTTTTCCCCCCAAATTTATCGGTTGCTGGGAAGGTTGCATAACACTGAACCGCACCAGCATCGGTACAGACCACGTGTATTCAACAGGCCAGCCATAGAAACCCTGAAACTTCTTAGAGCCGACGATGCACCCAATAGTATTTATATAACAATAAGAATTTAGCCCCGTGATAAGAGTAGGATCAGCTACCTCTATAGAGTCAAGGTGAATGCAATCAACGTGCACCCGCGGCGAAATATAGTATAGAGAGGAGCAGTAGACAGGCAAGGCCAGTGGAATACGAAGAGATCACAACGGTAACAAGCGGTAACCTAAAAAAAAAACTATATGTTTGGTTTTTATTAGGGTTATGCTAGTATTCTAGTGAAAATATAAATATAAATATACCCATCTGCATTCGTGTTTCTTGTATGGTACCGCCCGGGCTCACCCCGCCAACACTGGGGGAATCCTCGCACCGCTCGCCTGCTAGGCCTGCACCCTGCTTCACTCGTACATGCTCTGCTCCTCCTACTCCACTCATATAAAACAATAAACTATAAACTTTTCATCTTTCTTGCTAGGATGCTTATGCTAGTCGGTAGTTACCTACTGTGGGTGCAGCATAGCTGGCACTGATGTTGTACTGCTAGGCAATACACTACGGGCTCCTCCGCCGCTCTGCTTTCCCTCTCTGAATTAGATATTTTTGCACGAAACGCTCTCATACATTGACATTTCGTTTGCTCCGAGAGATAATTTATTAAGAGTTATTTCCGTTTGTATTTAAATTTTTCGGTTTTGGTATTTAAATACAAACGGAAATAACTCTAAATAAATTATCTCTCGGAGCAATCAGACGCCGCCGGCCACGATTGGATTGAGGGTAGGGTTTTCGGTTTATTTCGGTATATATGCAGATACAGCAATACAACGTAAACTCAGTCTGTACTCTTACCTATATAATACGAGTTATAAAATCCCCTGGTATGGCAACAGTATACACTGCAGCGCCCTTAGCTAATATAAGTCTACAAATACACCAGTTGGTCTGTTCCCGTTTATTCACTTTTTTTTAATTGCCTTTTTCTCATTCAATTCAACTCAGCTTGTAGCTGAAGCTTCGCTCCAGCGACAGCAGTACCGCCCCGGGTGATGACGCCGAATGCAAGTTGAATGAATACTATTTAGTTTCGTTTCTTTCTTTGGATCTCTGTGTGTTTCTCATGATTCAGAAGAGTATTACAACACTATAAAAGGTTTGTACAGAGGCTGATATTGCTTTCTGCGTTGTTGGTGGTGCTGATAGGATTATTCAGGTGTACGTGCAGCTCCATGTGCAGTGGGCTCGTTATTTATGAGTTGTACAACATACACTCCCCTGATCTAATTGCCTATAACAAATACTACGGCGTAGCCAGCAACGGATCGTAGCAGAGAAGAAGTGGTGCTGGTTGTTGCCTCGAGGGCACCTCTCACTCTATCTATTTCCTGTGTGTATATACACTCTAAACACTTTGTATCCCCCCCCCTTCCCCCCCGCTGTATCTGCGTAATGACTTGACCAATAAAATCTCACAAATTCCCCTCCTCGTCGGCTGCCCATACACCCGGGAGATGGCGGGAAAAGTTCAATGCAATGACAGCAGGTTGTTGAGGTGTATGTACACTGTAGCTGCGGGTAACGCTAAGCTGCTGTGTATATACCCCTCACCACTTTATCCCACCCCCAAAATGAATTCGTATTGAACACACACAAAGAAAACTCTTACTGCAGGCCTGCTGGTGCTGGCCATGCATCTGATCATATATGTATTGTGCTCTGCTTTTCTGCTGGGGTGTATGTACATACACCCCAAATACCAAACAAACAAACACAAACAACACAAATTCAATTCAGTTTCTGAGATAATGTTGCATTCAATAAACCAGCTGCTTCTATCGTCATCTGCCGCGACACAGACAACGGCTTGGGGGGGAAACCCTCGAGCAGGGAGAAGCCCCCTGGTGCCGGAGCTACTCTGTACACCAGAAAACAAACAAAATAAATAAATAAATATATATAAAATATATTTATTTATTTATTTATTTATTTGTTTTATACTATTTATAAATATACATTCATTCTATAGGAAATGTTCACCGTCGGCAGTATACGCAACAGGCCCAACAGCAGCAACACCAACAAATAATATGCAACAGAAAGAAAACTAAATAAAACAAAAATTTTAATATATTCATATCACCTATATATATTTATTTATATGAATTATTAACAATAAAAAACTACAACAACAATAAAACATATATATATATATATATATATATATATATATATATATATATATATATATATATAGTAACAGGGTTTATGTTTCTTACGTGTCAACAAAATCAAAGAGTTGTTGAATTGTTGCATTTGTGGGAAAATACTGAGCGGTGCGTTGGCCGTTATGAAAGCGAAACATAATTTGGGTTTGGGGGGCGGATGGATCTGCTGCTGCTGCTGCTGCTGCTGCTGCTGCTGCTGCAGCAGCACGAGACAAATCAACTGTTGCAGGGGAAGCAGCACCCGCAGAACCGCCACCGGGAGACGATCGATCCCCAGACAAACTCT
>NW_013570073.1:0-243 GCF_000499745.2 Eimeria mitis | reverse complement strand
CCTCACCCCCAAAAAGCACATACTGCAAATACCACACCAGCAGCAGCAGCAGCAGCAGCAGCAGCAAGTGATTACAGCAGCAGCAGCAGCAGCAGCAGCAGCAGCAGCACACGGGCGAGAAGTATTAGGGGTCAAATGCCGGACAGACGAGTGAATGTTTTAACAGGCAAACAGAGGAAACAATACAAATAACTATATATATATATATATATATATATATATATATATATATATATATATATA
>NW_013570072.1:10965-11257 GCF_000499745.2 Eimeria mitis | reverse complement strand
GCTGCTGCTGTAGTCCTTGCATTTGCTGCTGCTGCTCCTGCAGCCGCCCATGCTGATACTGGAAGGCCTGTTGCTGCTGCTGCAGCTGCTGCTGCTGCTGCAGCTGCTGTTGCTGCTGCTGCTGCTGCTGCATCGTTGCTGAGGCTCAGTACTCAAGCGTCCGCTTGCTTTTGCTGCTGCTGCTGCTTCAGCTGCTGCTGCTGCAGCTGCTGTTGCATCTGCTGTTGCTGCAGCAGCAGCAGAAGGTGTATGAAGGGCAGCAGCAGTAGCTGCTAATGCAGGTGCTGCTGCA
>NW_013570072.1:10810-10910 GCF_000499745.2 Eimeria mitis | reverse complement strand
TGCTGCTCTCCGCCGCCTCCCCCGCTGCTGCTCTGAATCCGCTGCACGTACACCCCACAAGCAGCAAACAACAGAACTGCAGCAGCAGCAGCAGCTGCAA
>NW_013570072.1:10584-10710 GCF_000499745.2 Eimeria mitis | reverse complement strand
CGATGCCTCAGCAGCAGCGCTGTGTGCTGCTGCTCTAGATGCAGCAGCAGCAGCAGCAGCAGCAGCAGCAACAGCAGCAGCAGCAAAAAAGGAAACTGCTATTAATTCGAAGATAGTCTTTTTTAT
>NW_013570072.1:10215-10484 GCF_000499745.2 Eimeria mitis | reverse complement strand
CGATGCCTCAGCAGCAGCGCTGTGTGCTGCTGCTCTAGATGCAGCAGCAGCAGCAGCAGCAGCAGCAGCAGCAACAGCAGCAGCAGCAAGAAAGGAAACTGCTATTAATTCGAAGATAGTCTCTTTTACTCTTTTACACCTGCTGCTGCTTCTGAATTAGCATGCATCTAGCAGCAAATTGAGGTGTATGTACACCGCATAACATTCAAAAAAAAACGAGTTCCTACCCGCAGCTGCTGCTGCACTAGGGTTTAGGGTTTGTAAACCCT
>NW_013570072.1:9662-9962 GCF_000499745.2 Eimeria mitis | reverse complement strand
CAACAGCAGCAGCAGCAAGAAAGGAAACTGCTATTAATTCGAAGATAGTCTCTTTTACTCTTTTACACCTTCTGTTGCATGCAGCAGCAGCAGCAGCAGCAGCAGCAGCAGCAGCAGCAGCAGCAGCAGTCGGTGGTGTGGGGCCCCCCGTGAGGCCCCGCTGCAGCAGCAGCAGCAGCAGCTGCTGCCGACAGCAGCAGCACGAGGTGTATATGCAGCTTTTAATATTGATGCTTCTTTTGCTGCTCAGCTACTTTGCTGCTACTATTGCTGTTTCTGCTGCTGCTGCTGCTGCTGCTG
>NW_013570072.1:9189-9562 GCF_000499745.2 Eimeria mitis | reverse complement strand
AGCAGCAGCAGCAGCAGTCGGTGGTGTGGGGCCCCCCGTGAGGCCCCGCTGCAGCAGCAGCAGCAGCAGCAGCAGCAACTGCTGCCGACAGCAGCAGCACGAGCTGTATATGCAGCTATTAATATTGATGCTTCTTTTGCTGTTTATATCCTCAGCTATTTTGCTGCTACTATTGCTGTTCCTGCTGCTGCTGCTGCTGCTGCTGTTGCTACTGCTCCTGTTGCTGTTGCTGCTGTTGCTGTTGCTGCTGCTGCTGCTGCTGCTTCTGACGTAGCATGCATCTAGCAGCAAATTGAGGTGTATGTACACTGCATAACATTCAAAAAAAAAGAGTTCCTACCCGCAGCTGCTGCTGCAGCAGCAGCAACACCAG
>NW_013570072.1:6345-6555 GCF_000499745.2 Eimeria mitis | reverse complement strand
AACAGTAAACACTTATGGGGGGATGCAGAGAAACCCTATTCTATATAAACCCTAAACCCTAAACCCTAAATATATTCTCTGCTGTTTGTTGTTTACACTCTATTACAAACAAAAGGGTTTAGGGTTTAGGGTTTAGGGTTTAGGGTTTAGGGTTTGTGGTTGTTTCAGGCTAGCAGGGTTTTGTCTTCGTCTATATCTACCCCTGTAGAT
>NW_013570072.1:6047-6245 GCF_000499745.2 Eimeria mitis | reverse complement strand
TCTTCGTCTATATCTACCCCTGTAGATTGCTGCTGCACGCACCACAACCCCAGCAGCAGCAGCAGCAGCAGCAACAGCAGCAGCAGCAGCAGCAGCAGCAGCAGCAGCAGCAGGAGGTGCGTAAGGTTCGATGCTGAGTTGTGTTTGTCTTTGGGTTTAATTGAGGATAAATTTATTTCTTCTGTTTGCTGCTGCTGC
>NW_013570072.1:5827-5947 GCF_000499745.2 Eimeria mitis | reverse complement strand
TCTTCGTCTATATCTACCCCTGTAGATTGCTGCTGCACGCACCACAACCCCAGCAGCAGCAGCAGCAGCAACAGCAGCAGCAGCAGCAGCAGCAGCAGCAGCAGCAGCAGCAGGAGGTGT
>NW_013570072.1:4225-5568 GCF_000499745.2 Eimeria mitis | reverse complement strand
GTTTGTGGTTGTTTCAGGCTAGCAGGGTTTTGTCTTCGTCTATATCTACCCCTGTAGATTGCTGCTGCTGATGCTGGTGATGCTGCTGCTGCGCCTGATGCTGCTGCTGCTGTTGCTGCTGCTGCTGTTGCTGCGGATAGCATCATCGAGAGCTGGTGTATCTGCTGCTGCTGTTATTGCTGCTGCACCTACTTCTGCTGCTGCTGCTACTACTACTACTCCTGCTGCTGCTGCTGCTGCTGCTGCTGCTGCTGCTGCTGCAGGACACCAATTGGGTGTTTAGTGAGGGGCCCGGAGGCGTCGGCTGTCGCGTTCAGTTCTCTACGAAATTCGCAGTTAGCTGCTGCTGCTGCTGCTGCTGCTGTTGCTGCTGCTGCTGTTGCTGCTACTGCTGCTGCTGTTGCTGCTGGTGATGCTGCTGCTTGCTGCTGCTGCTGCTGCTGCTGCTGTTTGCTGCTGCAGTTTGTGCCGCTGCTGCAATTCGTTATTATACCTCCGCTCAAACTGCTGTTGCTGCTGCTGCTTTTGCTGCTGCTGCTGCTGCTCCTTCTGCTGCTGCTGCTGCTGCTCCTTCTGCTGCTGCTGCTCCTGCTGCTGTTGCTGCTGTTGCTGCTGCTGCTGCTGCTGCTGCTGCAGTGCCGTTCTGTTATATATCAGCAGATTGGGCGTTTGTTTCTGCATGAGGTAGCAGCAAAGACAGCTGCTGCTTTTGATCGTCGCGTTGCTGCTGTTTTTCCTAGGCTGCCAGCAGCAGCAGCAGCAGCAGCAGCAGCAGCAGCAGCACCAGCAGCAGCAGCAGCAACAACAACTGCAACTGCAGCAACAACTAGAACTATAGCAGCAGCAACAGCAACAGAGGGAACAGCAGCTGCTGCTGCTGCAGATTTACACGCTGCAGCAAAAAAGCATAGTGCTGCTGCTGCTGCTGCTCCTGCTGCTGCTGCTGCTGCTGCTGCGGAGGCCAAACGTGCAGCAGCAACCCCCGTAGAGCAGCAGCAGCAACTGCAGCAGCAGCAGCAGCAGCAGCAGCAAGAGCAGCAGCAGCAGCCGAGTGACCGGACTGAGTGGATGCTGTCTCCTGGGGCCCATCAAGGTATCCTTTAGCGTTTGCTGCTGCTGCTGCTGCTGCTGCCGCTGCTGCTGCTGCCGCTGCTGCTGCTGCTGCTCCTGTTGCTGTTGCTATTGCTGCTGCTCGTGCTGCTGCTCGTGCTGCTGCTCTTGCTGCTACTGGTCTTGCTGCAGTGTCTGCAGCTGCTGCTCATGCTGCTGCTAATGCTGCTGCTGCTGCTGCTGCTGCTGCTGCTGCTGCTGCTGCTGCTGCTGCTGCTGCTGTGTGGGGTGTA
>NW_013570072.1:3205-3383 GCF_000499745.2 Eimeria mitis | reverse complement strand
CTTGCTGCTGCTGCAGCATTTAGTTTATAACAGCTTTAGGCAGGAGCCACTGAGGACTGCCTCAGCTCGTGCCGCTGCTGCTGCTGCTGCTGTTGCTGTTGCTGCTGCTGCTGCTGCTGCTGCTGCTGCTGTTGCTGCTGCTGTCGCTGCTATTAGTGTTACAACTGTTGCTGCTGCT
>NW_013570072.1:2837-3105 GCF_000499745.2 Eimeria mitis | reverse complement strand
CAGCAGCAGCAGCAGCAGCAGCAGCAGCAACAGCAGCAGCAGCAGCAGCAGCAGCAGCAGCAGCAGGCTCTGCTGACAGCACTGCGGGATTTGTCGCATGCAGTTGCTGCTGCGCCGCTTTTTGCTGGCAGCAAATGCATGCAGCAACAGCCCCAAAGTGAAGGTAGAGATAACTGCAGCAGCAGCAGCAGCAGCAGCAACAGCAGCAGCAGCAGCAGCAGCAGCAGCAGCCCAGGATAAAAGCTTTAAGGGAAGGGGTTTAGAGCTG
>NW_013570072.1:1706-2737 GCF_000499745.2 Eimeria mitis | reverse complement strand
AGGTAGAGATAACTGCAGCAGCAGCAGCAGCAGCAGCAACAGCAGCAGCAGCAGCAGCAGCAGCAGCAGCAGCAGCCCAGGATAAAAGCTTTAAGGGAAGGGGTTTAGAGCTACCTATACACCGCAGCAAACAACCAATTCAAACTTATATCAGCAGCAGCAGCAGCAGCAGCAGCAGCAGCAGCAACTGCTGCTGCTGCTGCTGCTCTTGCTGCTGCTGCTGCAGCTCTTGCTGCTGCTGCAGCATTTAGTTTATAACAGCTTTAGGCAGGAGCCACTGAGGACTGCCTCAGCTCGTCCCGCTGCTGCTGCTGCTGCTGTTGCTGTTGCTGCTGCTGCTGCTGCTGCTGCTGTTGCTGCTGCTGTCGCTGCTATTAGTGTTACAACTGTTGCTGTTGCCTTTGCTGCAGCTGTTGCTGCTGCAGCTATTGCTGCTGCTGCTGTTGCTGTTGCTGCTGTTGTTGCTGCTGCTGCACTTGCTGCTGCTTATATTGCTGAGCGGATGCACTGCTGCTGCTGCAGCAGCAGCAGCAACAGATACAGCTGCAGCAGCAGAGCCCCACTGCTGCAGCAGCAGCAGCAGCAGCAGCAGCAGCAGCAGCAGCAGCAGCAGCAGCAGAATATGATTTATTGTTTAAGAGGCCGCCAGATGTATTTGTGTTTCAAAAGAGAAAAAAAAAGAAGAAAAACAGAAAAAGAAAAAAGAGAAACAACACGACAAGCCCCCGCTACACCCAGCTGTCTGTACACCCCAAACATAAACACATAAACACACACACAAACAACAGCTGCTGCAGCAGCAGCAGCAGCAGTAGTAGTAGCAGCAGCAGCAGCAGCAGCAGCAGTAGCAGCAGCAGCGGTTGCAGGAGAGAGAAAAGAAAGGAGGAGATAGAGACAGAGATAGAGACAGAGATAGAGAAAAAAGAAAAAGAAAAAGGAGACAGAAAGAAAAAACAAAAGAGACAAAAGGAGACAAAAAGAAAGAGACAAAAGGAGACAGAGAAAGAAACAAAGAAAGAAAAAGAGAGAGA
>NW_013570072.1:682-930 GCF_000499745.2 Eimeria mitis | reverse complement strand
ATAAGCAAATACAAATATAGATAACAAACAAATAAATATAAATAAATATAAATAAATAAAATAAAAAAAAATAAAAATAAATAAAAATAAATAAAAATAAATAAAAATAAATAAAAATAAACAAATGAACAAAAAAACAAACAAACAAATAAATATAAATAAATAAACAAAAATAAACAAAAATAAATAAAAAAAACATAAATAAATAAAAGTAAATAAATAAAGACAAATAAACAAACAAATAAACA
>NW_013570071.1:9250-9819 GCF_000499745.2 Eimeria mitis | reverse complement strand
GACGGTGTTTCCCGTGCCGCATCGTGGTTGCCGCTCCGGAGCAGAAGGCAGATGCGCGTCCTGTATGTGGTGTTAGTTTAGATGGGATTTATGTCCCATGCATGATGGCATTACCTCGTTGCCTTGGCAGATGGCCATATCTAAGTATTGTCTCGATGGTTCTTTGATGAGACAATATCACATTTGGAAGGTAACGTGTAATGCATCTTGCACGTCCAGAAAGTGCGTTTGCGATGCAGCATAACAAGGCTGCATGATTTCCCATGAAACGGCGTCTAGGCGTAGGTATAGATGCATGATTTGTTTGAACTGATACACGGATCTGTGGAGAGGCAGGTGTAGGAATATGTGGATTGTCGAGGTGTCTGGCGCATCGCCAAGGAACGTTGCGAATGTACCTCCGATTGTTCCCTTGTATTTGTCCCGACTTGTGACATGGCGTCAATGAAGGTCTTCTAGCACCGTGCTGCGGAGGGTCCTGAACGAACTGTGCGTGGTAGCAGCAGGGTGTTTGAGTTTCCGTGGCGCGGACAGCGGTTGCACCTAGTTCCGAGTTTCGTGCCCGTGGA
>NW_013570071.1:8714-9207 GCF_000499745.2 Eimeria mitis | reverse complement strand
TTGCATGTGTGTTATCAGTAGCATACTTTATAGAACAGGAGGGGGCGGCTGCATTGCGTTGCTTTGGACGGGCAACCCTGCCGCATGAGGGAACGAGACAACAACTAGGAGAGCCGGTCAAGTTCCATGATCACCGGCTGCGGGCTAGAGCAGCTTTGCGCCAGTATGTGAAGCATTTTGCATCGCGGTGAATAGCGATGATGATGATAATGCTATAGGTGCTGAATGAGCAGGAAAGCTCTATGAAGGTCTGTTGGATGGTTGCTGATATGAGCGAGTGGCTGTCGTTCAAAACGCGCCATACTTGAGTGACGGTTGTGTTGGCATGCCCTTGATGCTGTCTCCAGTGCCGCATCGTGGTTGCTACTTCGTAGCAGGAGGCAGATGCGCGTTCTGTATGTGGCGGCAGCTTGGATGGGATTTATGACGCCATTACCTCGTTGGTTTGGCGGTGGGCCGTATCCAAGCGTCGTTTGTGTCGTTCTTTGACGAG
>NW_013570071.1:6727-8682 GCF_000499745.2 Eimeria mitis | reverse complement strand
GTGATATGCAGGGGCATTTGTAGGAATATGGGGTGCGTCGAAGTGCTTGGCGCGTCGCCAAGTATATTTGCGGATACATCTTGGATTATTGCTGTGCATGTCCCGACTTGTGTTGTGCCGTCTAGGAAGGTGTAAAAGCACGGTGCAGTGGATGGTTTTGGATGAACTGTGCGTGTAAGCAGCAGGTTGGTTGAGTTTCCATGTTGGGGACAGCGATGGCGCCTAGTTCGGAGACTCGTGCCCGTAGGGCTTGTGTGCTGCGTTGAATAGTGTTGCTTCGCTATTATCTGCTTCCACGTTTACATTTTGTGCGCTTTCTAGAGTAAGTTGGCTGTGATTGCATTGCGTTGCTTTCGGCGAGCAACGCTGCCGAGTGAGAGAACGGCACAACCACTAGGACAGCCAGTCGAGTTCCATGATCACTGGCTGCCGGCTAAAGCAGCTCTGCGCCAATATGCGAAGCATTTTGCATCGCGATGAATAGCGGCGATGATAACGTTATAGATGCTGAATGGCCACGAAAACTGTGCGAAGGACTGTTGGATGGTTGTTGCTATGAGCGAGGCGCTGTTGTACACTACGNTGGCCACGAAAACTGTGCGAAGGACTGTTGGATGGTTGTTGCTATGAGCGAGGCGCTGTTGTACACTACGCGTCATACGTGGATGCCCTTGTTGCCGCCTCTTCTGCAGCCCCGTGTGTCGGTTTCCGGGCCAGAACGTAGATTCGCGCTTTGTATGTGGCCTTAGTTTGGATAGGATTTAAGTCTCATGCACGTAGCAATTACCTCGTTGCGTTGACAGAGGGCCTTATCCACTTTCCGCTTTTATCTGAGGCTCTATTTCTTTTGGAAGGCAATGTGTAATGCTTCTTACACATCCAGAAAGTGCGTTTGCGCTGCATCAGATCAGTGCTGCATGAGTGCCAAGGGAACCGCTTTTGGGTCTGGGTATTACGTGATTAGCTTGCACTGAACTGGGATATTGTGAAGGGGCAGGTGTAGGAATATGTTGAGCGTCGACGCATTTAGTTCGCCGCTAAGTATATATTGTTCCTGTGCATCTGTTATAACTTATGGTGTGATGCGCAAGATGGTACGACAACGCCGTTCTGTGGAGGGAGCGACTGCACCTGGTTCTACGGCATTCACGTGCTGTGCTGAATAACCTTGTTCACCCCCCCGCGTTCATATCGTGCTCATCTCGTTTTAGCAAGGCTTTTAAAATGGCTGGTGGGGATTGCACGGTGTTGCTATCGGCGATAAACGCTGCCGCATCGAAGAACGGAACAACTAGGAGAGACAATCCAGCTTCATGATCACATGCTGTGGGAAAGAGCAGCATTGTGTCAATTCGTGTGGTATATCAATTTTTGATTTATTGCGCAGGATATGGCGTGGGAGGTGTAGGTGCCTAATGATCAGTATGGCTGTGTGGCGGACTGTTGGTTCGCTGAAGAACTTGCCACTCCTGTGCATTTCGCGCCCAACCTAGACAGCGGTTGAGTCGACGTGACCCTCTTGTCGTTCTCCGCGCAGCGCCGTTTTCCGTGCATGGAAACAAAAGCACAAACTAATCTTGTACGTAAAAAAATTCAGGCGGGATTGTAGCTCCATACACAAGGGCATTACCTCGTTACTTCGGCAGTGAACTGCATCTAAGAGTCCGTTCGTGCATCAGTCGTTGGTAATCATATTTCTTGGAGGCCAAAAAGGAATGTATTCTGGATGCCCAGAAAGTGCGTCTGCGCTGCAACAGAGCACAGTTGAGTCAGTACCCACGAAGCAGCGCTTAGGCTCAGGTGTAGTTGGACGACTAATTCGCGCTGAGTTGTAATGCTGTGAAAGGGCACTTGTGGCAGTGCACGAAGCGTTGAAATGTTCGGTGCATCGCCAAGGATCTGTGTGGGTATCTCGTCGGTGGTTCCTACGAGTTTGGTCCAACGTGCGGTGTGCC
>NW_013570071.1:5365-6652 GCF_000499745.2 Eimeria mitis | reverse complement strand
GGCGATTGCGTTGTGTTGCTATCGGAACGCTACGTAGGCATATCAAAGAACGACAAAGCAACTAGTAGAATCAGTACAAGACCGTGGTCAGTTGCTGCAGGGTAAAGTAGCTTTGAGTAAATTCGTGAAGCATATGGACTCATGGCACAATGAGCGGAATATGGCATGTGAGGTGCATGTGGGGTATGCCTAGTAAGGCTCTGGGAGGGACTGTGGAACTCCTGTTGATGAATGAGTTCCTCCTATGCCTTGCGTGTCGAACGTAGACAGTGGTTAACTTGCCATGGCCTTGGTTTGTCCTGCCGCGCCGCAGTGTTGTTCCAGCTTGGGAGCAAAAAGCAGAAATCATTTCTGTAGGTGGCGTGAGTTTAGACGGGATATGTATCTCGTGCATGACGACATTACCTGGTTGCTCTTGCACTGAGTTGCAACGAGCTGTCAGTTTGGAGGGCCGTCATCGCCTTTGGAAACAAATATTAATTCATTTTGCACTTCCAGAAAGTGCGTTTATACTGC
This sequence comes from Eimeria mitis, assembly GCF_000499745.2. Lineage (NCBI taxonomy): Eukaryota > Apicomplexa > Conoidasida > Eucoccidiorida > Eimeriidae > Eimeria > Eimeria mitis. Next base: position 6,136 of record NW_013570071.1, on the reverse strand, counting down.
ACCTGAACAACACTACATCATCNAAGGGGCCATTGTAGCACTGTGTATATTGCCGAAAGGTTTGGCGCATAGCCAAGTGTAGCTGCGGAGGTACATTTGATTGTTTCTATGAATTTGCCTCCACGTGTGATTTGCCATGTAGACTATACGATGCCGCGTTGAGGTGGAGCATTTTGCATCAATTGTCCTGGGGAGAAGCACGGTAGATGAATTTCCGTGCTTGCGTGCTGCTGTACTGCCTTATGCAACATTATCTTGCCATCCACCCCTTAACGGCTTCTGGCCTGGTTTTAACAATAAGGGGGGCGATTTCGTCTTGCTGCGTTCGGCACGCAACACAGCCACACCAACGAAGAACACAACTAGGCAAGCCAATCCAGTAACGTGATCGCGATTTGAAAAGCCCCATGCGTGGTGAGATTACTCGATTGCGTCTGCAGAGAGCTGCATCTAGGTACGTTCGTGCTGAAGCAAAACAACGCTGGAATGGTGCCCAGCCAATGGCACTTAGGTGTCTTCTATTTTCCAGAATCACTCTTGGAGGGCAAAAAGGAATGTGTCTTGCATGACCAGCGCGTACGTTTGCGTTGCAGCCAAAACAACAATGTATGCGTTCTCAGGAAAGGGTGTTTAAGCTCTAGTGTAGTTAAAAACCTAGGTCACGTTAGGATGTAATGCTTTGCCGGGGCAGTTGTCGTAGTACATGAAGTGTTGAAGGGTTTGGCGCATCGCCAAGGATCTGTGTGGGTATCTCGTCGGTGGTTCCTACGA
>NW_013570071.1:831-5264 GCF_000499745.2 Eimeria mitis | reverse complement strand
GGCGATTGCGTTGTGTTGCTATCGGAACGCTACGTAGGCATATCAAAGAACGACAAAGCAACTAGTAGAACCAGTACAAGACCGTGATCAGTTGCTGCAGGGTAAGGTAGCTTTGAGTAAATTCGTGAAGCATATGGACTCATGGCACAATGAGCGGAATATGGCATGTGATGTGCTGTGAGGTATGCCCAGTAAGGCTCTGGGAGGGACTGTGGAACTCCTGTTGATGAATGAGTTCCTCCTATGCACTGCGCGTCGAACGTAGGTAGTGGTTGACTTGCCATTGTTTTGATGTGTCGTTCGTCGCTCGGCAGTGTCGTTCCAGATTTGGAACAGGAGGTAGATATCCTTTCTGTACGTGACAGGAATTTGGACGGGATGTGTATCTCTTGCATGACATTACCTCGTCGCTTCTGCATAGAGATGTAGCCATGTATATCTTGGATTCCTCCGTTTTGGGGCAGCGTCACTCTTGGAAGACAAATATTAATGCATCTTGCACGTCCAGCGAGTTCGTTTGTGCTGCGGCAGAAAAATGACGCCCTGGATGAGAGCCGTTGAAACGGCGCTTAGGCTCAGGTTTTGCTGCATGTTCAGTTTGTGCTAACGTGCGGTGCTCTGGAGCGGCGTTTTTATGAATATGTGGAGCCTGCCGAGGCGATTTATACATCTTGAAGTATCTGTGTTTATGTATCATCGATGGTTCCTGCGGGCTAGTCCCGACTTTCAAAGNTTATACATCTTGAAGTATCTGTGTTTATGTATCATCGATGGTTCCTGCGGGCTAGTCCCGACTTTCAAAGATGCTTGTCAACGGTAGAGTAATTTTTCATCAGCTGTCAGTGAGACAAGCATGGTGTTTCAGTCTCCCTGTCGTGTGTAGCGATGGTGTATGCTTCTGAGACTTGCACTTACCGCGATGGTGTGCTGTGTTCAGTAGTTTTGTAGTTTTGAGTACTTCGCCGTCCACGTTGGGCACTTGATGCGTGCTTTGTGCAAAATTGCGGGGGAGGACTGCGTTATGTTGCTTTGGAAGCTAGCACAAGCACATTAAAAAACGGCACAACATATACGAGAGCCAATCCAATTTCGTGATCACTCGATGCGGGCTAAGGCGATTTTGAGTTGATGCCGGCTAAAGCGATTTTGAGTCAGTTCATGCTGCGCGTTGGCTCGTCCTACATCGCGAAGAATGCGCCTTTAGAGCTGTAGGTGCGTAATGAGCAGTAAAGCTCTGTGAGGGACTGTGGGAGTACTGCCGATGAATTAGTTCCTCCTAGGTACGTTGAGTCGAACGTAGACGGCGGTTAACCTGCCATCGCCTTGGTTTGTCCTGCCGCGCTGCAGCGTTGTTCCAGCGTGGGAGCAAAAAGCAGAAATCATTTCTGTACATGGCGTGAGTTTAGACGGGATATGTGTCTCTTGCATGATGACATTACCTCGTTGCTCTTGCACTGAGTTGCAGCGAGCTGTCACTTTGGTGGGCCGTCATCGCTTTTGGAAACAAATATTAATTCATCTTGCACTCCCAGAAAGTGCGTTTACACTGCATCTGAACAACACTGCATCATCGCCTATGGAATGGAGTTTAGTCTCAGGTCTAGGTATATGGTTAATTTGCACTCATCTGCGGTGCAGTGAAGGGGCCATTGTAGCACTGTGTATATTGCCGAAAGGTTTGGCGCATAGCCAAGTGTAGCTGCGGAGGTATATTCGATTGTTTCTATGAATTTGCCTCCACGTGTGGTTTGCCATCTAGGTCTGCAGTATACTTGCGTGCGCTGGGACAAATTGCATTAACTGTGAATGAAGGAAGGACGCTGGTTCAGGCTCTGTGCCAAAAGTGACGATTTCGTCTGGCTCCTAGGCTCGTGCCCACCGCACTGCTATGCTGCGTTGAATTTCTCTCTCGTCACGTTCGGGGCCTTATCTGCGCTGTTTACAGAAACAGGGCGCGTTTGTCTTTAGGGACGCTTCCCCGCTTTTTAAGACGCTTCCCCTCTTTCTGAGGTAAGCTGCGAGTTGATCGAAGTGCCAGTCTGCCTGCTCCAGCCAGAGTAAGCGTCAATTGTAGATATTCGCAGGCTCTTTTTGGTTCCAGTTGTCATTACCACATGCTTGGCTACCGTTCCAGTTTATGGATACGTAGGCACATCCTGCCGTTTTAAGTACACTGCAGTAGCTCTCCACGTTGCACATTCGGCGTCAAACACGACTGTTTTATGGCACTCCACGCGAAACGCATCTATGGTGCAGACCAGCCACCTTGGCGAATGGCACATAGACCGTAAGTGAAANACTCCACGCGAAACGCATCTATGGTGCAGACCAGCCACCTTGGCGAATGGCACATAGACCGTAAGTGAAAGGATACTGCACCCGTGCGCGTAGCCACAGGAGCGCACCGTAGCGTAACGGGTGCATATAGGGGTGCAGCGCACATTGCATCTGTGCGGCTGTTCGGTTCATTTGTAACTTTGCATGCATGCTTCGGAGATAATACTGGCAAATTCAGCAGGCGATTCGTTTGTTGGTGATGCACAACGAGAAACTACGATGGGTCGACGATGCGTTTTTTTTGAATCCTGGCGCTGTGAAGCCGTTGTTTATTGAAGATGTGGAACATCATGGTTCCGGGTCGCCTGCTGGTATTGGTTCAAATTGTATCTCCGTGAACATCTTGACCCTCGTAGATGGCTGTGGATGAAGCGTGTCGGCGAGCTCCTCCCGTTCGCTCCGCGTCGAGTGGTGATTGGATTGTCATGACTGTAGGGGCTTCTGCTGTGTCGTACCCCTATCGTTGCTCTGAGTGGAAGAGCATGAGTACTTTCTATAGACTGTAGGAACCTGGTTCTTAGTCTAACATGATACGTTGAGCAGTATGCCATAAACGTCTCAGGGCTCTTCGTTTGATTTTTCTGCGAAGGCTTATGTTCTGCAGAGTGGGGCACGTCCAGATGCACATTGAATTCCCCAAAGCTGCGACGGCACACGAGGGTGTGCAATGCTTGGTTGTCTTTCCTGAAGCTAGTACGGTTGCAGCGTGCGGTTGGGTGTTCCACGTGATCTATGCGGGGGGAGTTTCTATCGTTCCCTTTGCGTGCTCCTTGGCGCGAATTGGCCTGCTGTCCCTAAATAGCACTGCTACACCTTTGGTGCCTGTGCATTCATATCGGCATTCGTCGCCTGCTATTTAAAAAAGGTAAGCGATGCTCTCGTCCACATGGGTGTTGCAATGCAACTGCCGCAGCGTCTTTGGTGGTCGCACATGCCTCCTTGTAAACAGTCAAGAGAGGCCCCTTCGGGTAGGGCGAGTTAGCTGTTTTCACTGTACAGCGCAGCTCAACTGACGAACGCCGCATAAACTGTGACTGGCAGCCCGTATCATAGGCTACGCTTTGCGGAGTTTTGTAAAAGTGTGTGAATTGTCTCAACATGCCGTGGATAACCGCGAATCCTCCGTTGTATGTGAATGTTTTTCCTATTAACAAGTAAATGATTACAGACTTGTTCTAAGACGGCGCCCTGTGAACAAGCCACACGCTACTCAAGGGCGGCGCATGACGTACCATGGCCCTACAGATGTTGGCTGTGCGGCAGCGGGATCCACGCTGGGAGCGGACTATCCGTACGTTTCCCCACTAGGGAGTATGTAATGGGTAGTCGTTTGGCGGGCATTTCAAACCTATGCATGGAAACTCTGAGTTACTCATCTGTAATCGCCTTCATTCACATATCCAAGTATTACCCCCTTTATGCATCCGCGATCGCGTACGAGGTTCCGGGAATGGCGCTGGCATTTTCAGTCTGTAGGTTGGTTTTTTTAGACGCCACAGCCACGGAAAAGACAGCCGTAGTCTATTTGTGCACTACTCCACCTCTACGACGAATCTGCGCTGGCATCTGTGCTGTNGCAGTTGTGCGGTTGCACGCATCCTGAATGGCGATAGCTTCTGATAGAGCGTAGACGTGCAGCGTGGGATAGGGTCTAGCACGTGGGATGTAATTATGCAAGGACAGTGCTTCGTTTCGTACCGTAGAAAAATATGGCGTCTAGTGTGCTGCAGCACCGCGCTTTGTTAAGCAATCGTTTGATATTGCACTTTAACGCACTTACGAATCGCCCATGTCACTCCTGGGACAAGGCGTACCATAGGCATTAAAGGAAAGCGCGGTGTCGCAGCACACCAGACGCCATATTTTTCTACGATACGAAACGGAGCATCCTTAAATGGCTGTGGTACACCTTGTCCCACGACTGACATAGGCGATTCGTAAGTGCGTTAAGGTGCAACATCAAACGATTGCTTAACGAATACACAATATAGTTCTGCTTGAAAGCAAGGTGCAAGCCACAGTGCTTCGGTTCCATCTTTTTTTACGGTACCACCAGTGGTCCTCTCAGGCCCAGGAAGTTCGTCGATTTGGTCGTA
>NW_013570071.1:0-748 GCF_000499745.2 Eimeria mitis | reverse complement strand
GCACTGCCTATGCGTGGAACATAGCAGCCTGAATGTTTCTTACAGGGATTTGCGACTCGGGCAGTTGTTCTGTCGTGTGCACAGGGGGTGCACATTATCAATTTCACGAAACATTTTTGCCCATATATCCGGTGAGGGCCCTTCCTGGAATTGCGGCGTACCAATATTTGCTCTTACTTAGATGGTGCGTCGGTGTCACCGCAGAATAGAGATACACGGAAGGGTGGCAACTCACGCTTGAATGGATGCTCCACTTTACTGCGGACGAGCAATCGCAGTAATGCGTAGAAGTTCCCGGCTTTTACAGCATCCTTCGGCGTATGCGATTCCCGCACCCATTCGTAATGACCAGTACGGGCCTCTATGTGGCTCTGGGAATGTGATTTTAGATGTTGCCTCTGGCGTGAGCTCTGGGTAGCAAGAACGGTGATTCAGGTTCTGTACGTTGAGATCAATGGCATTTAGTCTCAAACGACGGCGAGTTGCGTATAATCTAGGTACTACGTTTCCTTGTGGTCAGCGTACAGAGATGTCTTTAACAGCTTCTCGTGGCATTTCTGCTTTTGAATGTTTCGATATGGCTTTCCTGTTCACGGCGATTGCAAGACTCTCCGGTGCGTGGTGCGTGTGCAGCTTTGTTTGTGGAATTACCGGCATATTTATTGCAGTTCCAGCAATTCCGTCGTTTTAGGAACGCAGCATAGCCGCACAAGCGAACGACAAAAAAACGAGGGAGTGCCGTCAAGTT
>NW_013570070.1:9815-10630 GCF_000499745.2 Eimeria mitis | reverse complement strand
GCAGCAGCAGCAGCAGCAGCAGCAGCAGTGCCCTCTTTTATATGAATATCCTCCAGTATAAGCCGAGACAGACTCCTGCTGCGGCTGCATGCAGCAGCAAGCGCCAGCAGCCAACGTATATCTCCCTTTATAACGAGAGCATAGAGATGGGGGGCCCCCTGTATTGCTGCTGCTAGCTGCTGCTGCTCGGGGGCCCCCCGGGGGCCCTCACGATAGGGGGCCCCCACCACCAATACATCTATAAAGGGGAGAGGCTGCTGCAGCCGCAGCAGATGAACCTTAAGAGATACGGGGTGTACATACACTGCGCTTGCTGCTGCAGCAGGGAATACTGCTGCTGCTGCTGCTGCTGCATGCGCTGCAGCATCCTCCTCTTCATCTTCTTCACCCTGCTGCTGCTGCTGCTGCTGCTGCTGCTGCTGCTGCTGCAGTTGCTGCTGCAGGCTGTCTAATACTGACGGCGATAAGGAGCATACCTGCAGCACATATAAACCCTCATTCCCGCATCTGCTGCTGCTGCTGCTGCTGCTGTTGCTGCTGCTGCTGCTGCTGCTTCTAGACCTTCGTGTGGAGCTAGGTGTACGTGCAGGGGCCCCTCCAACAGAGGCCAAGGATAGCAGCCAAAAGGGTACCGATGGGGGGCCCATATGTGGTCCCCCTCCTCTTCATTGAGGGGCCCCAGCAGCAGCTCTTCTGCTGCTGTTGCTGCTGCTTCTTTGTCTGTCTTTGCTGCTGCTGCTGCTGCTGCTGCTGCTCCTGTAGGTGTGCGTTTCTTGCTGCTTCGCTTTCCTGTTGCTGCTGCTGCTGCTGCTGCT
>NW_013570070.1:8533-9169 GCF_000499745.2 Eimeria mitis | reverse complement strand
CGATAAGGAGCATACCTGCAGCACATATAAACCCTCATTCCCGCATCTGCTGCTGCTGCTGCTGCTGCTGCTGCTGCTGCTGCTGCTGCTGCTTCTAGACCTTCGTGTGGAGCTAGGTGTACGCGCAGGGGCCCCCAGGGGGGCCCCCGGGGGGCCCCCAGGGGGGGCCCCCGGGGGCCCCTCCAACAGAGGCCAGGGATAGCAGCCAAAAGGGTACCGATGGGGGGCCCATATGTGGTCCCCCTCCTCTTCATTGAGGGGCCCCAGCAGCAGGTCTTCTGCTGCTGTTGCTGCTGCTTCTTTGTCTGTCTTTGCTGCTGCTGCTGCTGCTGCTGCTGCTGCTGCTCCTGTAGGTGTGCGTTTCTTGCTGCTTCGCTTTCCTGCTGCTGCTGCTGCTGCTGCTGCAGCAGCAGCAGAACGAGACCGAGAAGCTCGCAGCCCTGCCCCACCTGCTGCAGGCATTTCTGTATGCTGCTGCTGCTGCTGTCTGTGCTGCTGCTGCTGCTGCTGCTGCTGCTGCAGCTGCTGCTGCTGCTGCAGCTGCTGCTGCTGCCAGATGAAGACCCCAGCTGACGCTAGTGCTGAGCAGTGTGCTGCTGCTTGCCCTCAGCAGAGCAGCAGCAGCAGCAGCAGCAG
>NW_013570070.1:7832-8433 GCF_000499745.2 Eimeria mitis | reverse complement strand
AGGCATTTCTGTATGCTGCTGCTGCTGCTGTCTGTGCTGCTGCTGCTGCTGCTGCTGCTGCTGCAGCTGCATGCGGCTGGGTTACCTGGGGGCCCCTAGGGTGAGGGGGCCCCCCAGTGTCTTTGGTGGTTTATAAGCAGCAGCAGCAGCAGAGAGAAGGTGTATAGGGGCTGGTGCTGCATGCATGCAGCTGCTGCTGTTGCTGCTGCTGCTGCTGCTGCTGTTGCTGCTGCTGCTGCTGCTGCTGCTGCTGTGCATGCATTAGGAGCGCGGACACAGTGAAGCTGCTGCTGCAGCACGTCTTGCTGCAGCAGAATGTATAAAAGAGGAAATATACAGACAACAACTTCTCGCTGCTGCTGCTGCTGCTGCTGCTGCTGCTGCTGCTGCTGCTGCTGCTCGGGCCCAAGCCCCCAGGCCGGCCAGCAGTGTTGCTGCTGCTGAGGTGTCTACGCAGCTCAGAGGGTAAGCCGCAGCATGTTGCTAAACCCTAAACCCTAAACCCTAACCAACACAAACCTAAACCCTAAACCCTAACCACCACAAACCTCCCTATACACCCCAGGGGGGGTTCACCTGCAGCCAGCCCCAGCCCCAACCA
>NW_013570070.1:7416-7732 GCF_000499745.2 Eimeria mitis | reverse complement strand
AAACCCTAAACCCTAAACCCTAAACCCTAAACCCTTTCAGGGTGCATCTCTGCTAAGAAAGAGAGGCTCTGACGCTACTGAAGCACCAACCACAAACCCCCTAAAACCCTAGCTCCCCCCAGCAGCAGCAGCAGCAGAAGCAGCAGCAGCAACACCAGCAGCAGCAGCAGCAGCAACAGCAGCTGCTGCTGCTGCTGCTGCTGCTGCAGGAGGGTTTGGGGGCCCCCATCAGAGAGTGCAGGGTTTACAGGTGAAGGCTGCGAGGGTTTAGCTGTAGATGCCTAGCCGCCCCAAACCCTAGACCTAAACCCTAAAC
>NW_013570070.1:4137-4319 GCF_000499745.2 Eimeria mitis | reverse complement strand
AGGGTTTGAGGGGGGAGGGTGTATGTAGTACGCTGTGCTACCGCATGCAGATCTATCAGCCCCATTACTACACCCTAAACCCTAAACCCTAAACCCTAAACCCTAAAGACAAGTTGTTGTCTACCCCCCCTAAACCCTAAACCCTAAACCCTAAACCCTAGACGGTGTACAGCCTGTCTTGT
>NW_013570070.1:3211-3795 GCF_000499745.2 Eimeria mitis | reverse complement strand
GACCAGCAGCCACAGCAGCAGCAGCAGCAGCCGCAGCAGCAGCAGCAGCAGCTGCTGCTGCTGCTGCTGCTCGTTACGCTATAACTATATATATATAAATATATAAAATTTAATTTTCTTATGGATTTTAAGAGGTCTAGGGTTTAGGGTTTAGGGTTTAGGGTTTAGGGTTTAGGGTTGATGAGGGGTAGCACGAGGCGGACGATCGTAACAGGGGTCTCGAGGAGAGTATCAGGGTTTAGGGTTTAGGGTTTAGGGTTTAGGGTTTGATGTCTGAAAAAAAAATTAGGGTTTAGGGTTTAGGGTTTAGGGTTTAGTGTTTAGGGTTTAGGGTTTAGATTTTAGGGTTTGATGTTTGGAAAAAAAAAATTAGGGTTTAGGGTTTAGGGTTTAGGGTTTAGGGTTTACGATGCCGCGAAAGAAGCCGCAGGGGAAGGGCCCCTCTCAGAAGGTGGATGCAGCACAGCTGCAAGAGGAGGCTCGTCAGCAGCATATAGAAGTGAGGGTTTAGGGTTTAGGGTTTAGGGTTTAGGGTTTAGGGTTTAGTGGGTGTGGAGGGTTTAGAGGTGGGTTTGTAGGGTTTC
>NW_013570070.1:1358-2404 GCF_000499745.2 Eimeria mitis | reverse complement strand
GGGGATGGATAGAGGAGGCGGTGGAGATAAAAGTAAGGGTTTAGGGTTTAGGGTTTAGGGTTTAGGGTTTGGGGTTTGGTGGCTTCGGGGCCTATACTTGTGCTCCACCACAGAAAAAACCCTAAACCCTAAACCCTAAACCCTAATTCAGCAGCTGTAAACCCTCAAAAAGACGCTACATTGCCTTCACCCTAAAGCGCCTGACCTCAAACCCTAAACCCTAAACCCTAAACCCTAAACCCTAAACCCTAATTCAGTGTGTAAACCCTTGGTGCATCTAAGCAAGTATCCTTCATAGTAAAATATAATCCTTTTTGTGCCGTATAAACCCTCAATATTTCTAGGGTTTTACATATTTCAAGGGTTTAGGGTTTAGGGTTTAGGGTTTAGGGTTTAGGGTTTAGGGTTTAGGGTTTGTGTGTATGCGGGAGCAGAAACAAGATGCATTGAAGGGTTTAGAGTGTTTAATAGAAGAACATGAAATATTTATGGGGTGTACAGACAGCTCACTAAAAACCCTAAAAACAGAATATATAGATAAAGAAGAAGACAAAAAAATATTAACACAAACCCTCCAAGGGTTTTATAAAGAAATAGAGAATATACAAAAAAAAAGAAACGAAGATATCTATCGTCTCTTCTCTATAAATATAAATAAAATAAAAACTTTTTTTTTTAATAATATACAACAAATCACAAACACTCATTCGGCTTTCATACGACAACTCAAAACCCTACTCCAACTTGTAAGGGTTTAGGGTTTAGGGTTTAGGGTTTAGGGTTTAGGGNACGACAACTCAAAACCCTACTCCAACTTGTAAGGGTTTAGGGTTTAGGGTTTAGGGTTTAGGGTTTAGGGGTTGGGGGATAGGGTTTAGGGTTTAGGGGTTGGGGGATAGGGTTTAGGGTTTAGGGTTGTGAGTGTTATAAATATTTAGTTCCACTTCTCCCCCTGCATAAACCCTAAAAACCCTTTAAAACCCTAAACCCTCAAAACCCTTCTAAACCCTTCTAAACCCTTCTAAACCCTATCCCGTGTGTTATAT
>NW_013570070.1:924-1011 GCF_000499745.2 Eimeria mitis | reverse complement strand
CAGAAACCCTAAACCCTAAACCCTAAACCCTAAACCCTAAACCCTAAACCCTAAACCCTAAATTTTTTATTAAATATTTTAAACCCT
>NW_013570070.1:270-824 GCF_000499745.2 Eimeria mitis | reverse complement strand
AAAAAAACCCTAAACCCTAAACCCTAAACCCTAAACCCTAAACCCTAAATTTTTTATTAAATATTTTAAACCCTAAATTCAAGCGAATATCCTATGAAAAAAAAACAGGGGACCATAGGGTACACCCGTATTAAACCCTAAACCCTAAACCCTAAACCCTAAACCCTAAAACCCTAAACCCTAAACCCTAAACCCTAAACCCTAATTTAGAGAGTGAAACTGCTCAGGACTTCGAGGAGAGAAACTCAAGGATAAAGGGAGAAGCAGAGAGACTGAGAAAACACTGTAAAGAATTAAGAAACGAAATGGAGGCGGCTAAGTCAGACAATATAAAAAAAAACTAGGGTTTAGGGTTTAGGGTTTAGGGTTTAGGGTTTAGGGTTTAGGGTTTGGGGTTTACAGTAGAAGTCATGCATGTTCTTTTAAGGGGATTAAATACAGGCATTCTGCAGCTAACAGAGGTCCTCAATACCTACAAACCCTAAACCCTAAACCCTAAACCCTAAACCCTAAACCCTAAACCCTAAACCCTAGGGTTTATTGGTTGCAGAGCA
>NW_013570070.1:0-215 GCF_000499745.2 Eimeria mitis | reverse complement strand
AAAAAGAAACCCTTCTCGATCAACTCCGACTAGCAGATAAAATACACAGAATGGCAGCTCTATGCAGGTCAGGGTTTAGGGTTTAGGGTTTAGGGTTTAGGGTTTAGGGTTTAGGGTTTGTGTTGTTTCTCTAATTATTTCCAGCGAGAGAAAAACCACAACATAACTCATACTTCCTGTAAACCCTAAACCCTAAACCCTAAACCCTAAACCCT
>NW_013570069.1:8727-8912 GCF_000499745.2 Eimeria mitis | reverse complement strand
CTTGCCCCCCATATAAAAAAAAAAAATATTCTTCTTTTTCTAGGGTTTAGAGTTGTGTACATTGAAGGCAGATATATTCACATCTAGGGTTTAGGGTTTAGGGTTTAGGGTTTAGGGTTTAGGGTTTAGGGTTTTTGTTTTCAGAGTCATGGGCCACCGCAGTGCCAGCTGCAAAAGCCAAAGAA
>NW_013570069.1:8392-8627 GCF_000499745.2 Eimeria mitis | reverse complement strand
TTAGGGTTTAGGGTTTGGGGTTTAGGGTTTAGGGTTTGGGGTTTAGGGTTTGGGGTTTAGGGTTTGGGGTGTCTGTGCAGGAAGTCAGCGGCAGAGGTGTTAACAGCGAAGCTAAATGATGGTGAGTTGAGGGTTTAGGGTTTAGGGTTTAGGGTTTAGGGTTTAGGGTTTAGGGTTTGGGGTTTGGGTTAGAGGGGTGGGCTATATATATCATATAGGCGTGAACAACTCATCC
>NW_013570069.1:7997-8292 GCF_000499745.2 Eimeria mitis | reverse complement strand
AACAGCGAAGCTAAATGATGGTGAGTTGAGGGTTTAGGGTTTAGGGTTTAGGGTTTAGGGTTTAGGGTTTGGGGTTTGGGTTAGAGGGGTGGTCTATATATATATCATATAGGCGTGAACAACGCATCCCTAGGGTTTAGGGTCTAGGGATTAGGGTCTAGGGTTTAGGGTTTAGGGTTTAGGGTTTAGGGTTTAGGGTTTGGGGTTTGCAGCGCTGGGAGAGGCAGAGAAAGCTATTTATGAGGAGGCGGCGGCTCGGCGCCAGGCAGAAGATGTTCTTAACAAGTATAAACCC
>NW_013570069.1:7564-7897 GCF_000499745.2 Eimeria mitis | reverse complement strand
GGGTCTAGGGTTTAGGGTCTAGGGTTTAGGGTTTAGGGTTTAGGGTTTAGGGTTTAGGGTTTAGGGTTTGCAGCGCTGGGAGAGGCAGAGAAAGCTATATATGAGGAAGCGGCGGCTCGGCGCCAGGCAGAAGATGTTCTCAACAAGTATAAACCCTAAACCCTAAACCCTAAACCCTAAACCCTAGCACAAACAACACAAACCCTAAACCCTAAACCCTAGCCACAAGAACAAACCCTAAACCCTAACCGCAAGCACAAACCCTAAACGCTAACCAGAAGCATAAACCCTAAACCCTAACCACGAGCACAACCCTAAACCCTAAACCCTAAC
>NW_013570069.1:6312-7464 GCF_000499745.2 Eimeria mitis | reverse complement strand
AACCCTAAACCCTAAACCCTAAACCCTAAACCCTAGCACAAACAACACAAACCCTAAACCCTAAACCCTAACCACAAGAACAAACCCTAAACCCTAAACCCTAACCAGAAGCGCAAACCCTAAACGCTAACCAGAAGCATAAACCCTAAACCCTAACCACGTGCACAACCCTAAACCCTAAACCCTAAACAGAAGGACTACCCTGAAACCCTAAACCCTAAACCCTAAACCCTCGTAAACCCTAGATTTGTGTGTATAGGATGGTTTCTTCTATAAGACAACAAACAAAAGAAGATTTGAATCAGATAAGGAGAAAACGCGAGCAGACAGAAGAAAAAATATTGCGGTTGCTGGAGGACTCGTGTAAGTCTAGGGTTTAGGGTTTAGGGTTTAGGGTTTAGGGTTTAGGGTTTAGTGCTTAGGGTTTAGGGTTTAGGGTTTGTGTTTATTTTTTATTTCGCAGCAGGCTCATATCTCTTCTCGTTGAGATGATGAAAATTCTCCGTTTATTTATTTTATTTATTTATTTATTTATTTATTTATTTTTTTATTTTTTATTTATTTATTTATTTATCTATTTATTTATTTATTTTTTATGTTTATTTATTTATATATTTATTCATTTATCTATTTATTTATTTATTTGTTTGTTTGTTTGTTGCTGTCTGGTTTGTGTGTTTCTTTTTTTGTCTCCTTTTTGTGTTTTTCTTTTACTGTCTATCTCTTTCTTTTTTATTTCATCATTTGTTTTGTTTTATTATTTGTTCTATTATTTCTCTTTTTAATTTAATTTAATTTTATTTTATTTTATTTTATTTTATTTTATTTTATTTTATTTTATTTTTTTTTGTTTTTGTTTTATAGGCGCCGGCTTAGAGCTAGCTATGCAGAGGGGTACTTCTGCTGTCTCCTCACCGCAGCATTGTACCTAGGGTTTAGGGTTTAGGGTTTAGGGTTTAGGGTTTAGGGTTTAGGGTTTGTGGGTTTCTTTTGTTTATCTCCATAAGGAGAAAAGACAAAGAAAAAAAAAACGAGAAAAAAAGAAAAAACAAAAAAATATATTTTTTATTTTTCTGTCTCCTTTATTTTTATTTAATTGCTTACGCATAGCAACAACTGTCTCCTTTTCTGTCTCCCTTTCTCTTTTCTCTT
>NW_013570069.1:5619-6159 GCF_000499745.2 Eimeria mitis | reverse complement strand
CTATTATGCATATATTTTTCTATATAATAAAAAAAATAAAAAAAAAAAAAAAAAATAATAAAAACAAAAAGGGGCACCCGTGCTGATATTTATATTAAACCAAAAATAAATAAACAGAAATAAAAAAATAAAAAAAATAAAAATAAAAATAAAAATAAAAAAACAAAAGTGTTTGGGGTGTACATACACCGCAGCTTGTATCGCCGCGAGCGGCAGCCAGAGGCAGAGAAAACAGGCAAAATATAATACTTAATTTCTTCAGTTTATTAAAATAAAATAAAATAAAATAAAACTAAACAAAATAAAATAAAATAAAATAAAATAAAATAAAATAAAATAAAATAAAATAAAATAAAATAAAATAAAGAAATTAAGTATACAGAGAACCAACGAAGCACCGGGGGCCCCCCTGGGGGGCCCCCTCCACCCCTGGGTATATATTTAGCTGTATATAAATATTTTCTTTCTGTTTAACTTTAATAATAAATAGATTGTAAAATAATTTAAATAAATAAATTCATAGAGTTGCTGCTGCCTCTG
>NW_013570069.1:5314-5459 GCF_000499745.2 Eimeria mitis | reverse complement strand
AGTGTCTACAGGCTCACCTTATAGCCCCCGTTGGGGGCTATAGAAACCCCTAAACCCTAAACCCTAGAAAACCCTAAACCCTAAACCCTAAACAACCCTAAACCCTAAACCCTAAACCCTTGCAATGGACTTAAAGGGTTGGGCG
>NW_013570069.1:4922-5214 GCF_000499745.2 Eimeria mitis | reverse complement strand
AGTGTCTACAGGCTCACCTTATAGCCCCCGTTGGGGGCTATAGAAACCCCTAAACCCTAAACCCTAGAAAGCCCTAAACCCTAGAAAACCCTAAACCCTAAACCCTAAACCCTAAACCCTTGCAATGGACTTAAAGGGTTGGGCCGCCGCTGTAGCCCAGCGCAGCAGCCAGCTGGCGCGAGAGGGCATGCAGTATGTAGAGAAGAAGATTGAGCAGCAGCAGCAGCAGCTGAAGCAGCAGCTGCAGCAGAAAACGTCGTGGGGTATATCTGCCTCTCGGGGGGGCCCCCAA
>NW_013570069.1:0-240 GCF_000499745.2 Eimeria mitis | reverse complement strand
CTGCTGCTGTTGCTGCTGTTGCTGCTGTTGCTGCTGTTGCTGCTGCTGCTGCTGCTGCTGCTGCTGCTGCAGTACCGAGCTGAGAGGATATTTCAGGCGCTGAATGAATCCTTTAAGGCCTTCACCTGCTGAAGCTGCCTATACACCCCAACTTCTTCTCTCGCTGCTGCTCTCTCTATATACACCCCACATATAGCTGGGGTGTATGCATATATATATATATATATATATATATATATA
>NW_013570068.1:10531-10646 GCF_000499745.2 Eimeria mitis | reverse complement strand
AGCAGCAGCAGCAGCAACACCCTAACCCTTTCACTGATGAAAATCTTATTAAACAAATTATTACACAAACGGTTATACCCAATATACCACTCAGAGATGCAGGTATTTATTTTTA
>NW_013570068.1:10101-10241 GCF_000499745.2 Eimeria mitis | reverse complement strand
GTTTTTTTTTTTGTTTTATTATAAAACTGTTATACCCAATATACCACTCAGAGATGCAGGTATTTATTTTTATTTATTTTTTATTTATTTTTATTTTTATTTTTATTCATTTTTATTTATTTTATTTTATTTTATTTTGG
>NW_013570068.1:9459-9840 GCF_000499745.2 Eimeria mitis | reverse complement strand
TATTTTATTATAAAACTGTTATACCCAATATACCACTCAGAGATGCAGGTATTTATTTTTATTTATTTTTATTTATTTTTATTTATTTTTATTTTATTTTGTTTTGTTTTATTTTATTTTATTTTGTTTTATTTTGTTTTATTTTATTTTGTTTGTTTTTGTTTTTTTTTTGTTTTTTTTTTGTTTTATTATAAAACTGTTATACCCAATATACCACTCAGAGATGCAGGTATTTATATTTATTTTATTTTATTTTATTTTATTTTATTTTATTTTTATTTATTTTTATTTATTTTATTTTGGTTTATTTTGTTCTATTTTATTTTGTTTTATTTTGTTTTATTTTATTTTGTTTGTTTTTGTTTTTTTTTGTTTTTTTTA
>NW_013570068.1:8472-9359 GCF_000499745.2 Eimeria mitis | reverse complement strand
TTTTTTTTTGTTTTATTATAAAACTGTTATACCCAATATACCACTCAGAGATGCAGGTATTTATATTTATATTTATTTTATTTTATTTTATTTTATTTTATTTATTTATTTTATTTTGTTTATTTATTTGTTTTGTTTATTTTATTTATTTTATTTTATTTATTTTATTTTATTTACATAAAGATTTGGTGTCGCTATACGACTGCCCCCTTAATAACTAAATAAACAAAACAAAATAAATAAAATAAATTAAATAAAATAAAAAACTAAATAAAATAAATAAAATAAATAAAATAAAAAACTAGATAAAACAAACAAAATAAATAAAATAAACGAACAAATTATATATGTTTATATTTATTTATATTTATTTATTTATTTATTTATTTTTTATTTTATTTTATTTTATTTTTTTTTATACAGATCTGGAGTTGCTATACGACTGCCCTTTGGACTTTGTGCGTCGGGACGTTGATGCTTTTTGTCTTTGTCTTCATCTGCAGCGGCGCAGCAGCGTTTGTGACTTAATAAAAGCTTTAATGCGTCAGCAGCAGCAGCAGCAGCAGCAGCAGCAGCAGCAGCAGCAGCAGCAGCAGCAGCAGCAGCAGGGAGTGGGGGGAGAAATTTGCGAAAAAAAAAATCAAAATTTACAAAATTTGCTGCTGCTGCTGGTGCAGCAGCTTGCTGCTGATGCTGCAGCAGCAGCAGCAGCAGCAGGAGCAGCAGCAGGAAACACAGAAACAGGAGCTAGGCTGTTAGACTCTGCTGTCTTTGTTATGATTACTCTTGCTGCTAAAGCTCCAACGCATGCAACAGCAGCAGCAGCAGCAGCAGCTGCTGCTGCTGCAGCAAGAAATCCCGCTGCTCCTGCTGCTGCTGCTGCTGCT
>NW_013570068.1:6740-6951 GCF_000499745.2 Eimeria mitis | reverse complement strand
CTGCTGCTGCTGCTGCTGCTGCTGCTGCTGCTGCTGCTGCTGCTGCTGCTGCTGGTGCTGCTGGTGCTGCAGCATATCTGCTGCTGAGCTGGCTTTGTCCTTGATGCTGTCTTTGTCTCGCCGCGTTGTCTTGGCGGATAAATCTGTGGGGTCGGGCCTTTGGGAGAGAAGCAAATTCCAGGGAAACCAACTCCACAGAAAAACCCTCGGA
>NW_013570068.1:6421-6640 GCF_000499745.2 Eimeria mitis | reverse complement strand
GCGTTTGCTGCTTTGAGCGTTTGCTCTCGCTGCTGCGCCTCCGCATGCACCAGCGTCATCTGCAGCAGCAGCAGGGCCTACTTCCGCTGCTTCTGCGTGCGCTTTATCTAGCAGCTGCTGCAGCTGCAACTGTTGCTGCTGGCTCTGCTGCAGCTGCTGCTGCAGCAACTCTATACATTCCTCAGCCTTTCGCTTCTCCCCCTCTAACACAGACACAGC
>NW_013570068.1:6173-6321 GCF_000499745.2 Eimeria mitis | reverse complement strand
CTAAACCCTAAACCCTAGACCCTAAACCCTAAACCCTAAACCCTAAACCCTAAACCCTAAACCCTAACCTGTCCGAGTCCAACGATTCCTAGGGTTTTTCTGTGGAGTTGGTTTCCCTGAAACTCCCTAACCCCAAACCCTAAACCCC
>NW_013570068.1:5650-6073 GCF_000499745.2 Eimeria mitis | reverse complement strand
AACAATATACACCTGAATATGTATTGTAGCTTTTATATAAACCCCAACATATTACGCGACGTAGAGAAGGCAGACAACGGATCACCTCCTTCTTTATGCTGCAACACAAAACAAAATAGTTTGCAAAAAAAAAAAAAAATTAAATAAATATATTATTTTTATTTATTTATTTATTTATTTATTTATTTATTGGTTTATTTATTTATTTATTTATTTATTTATTTATTTATTTATTTATTTATTTATTTATTTATTTATTTATTAAAGGGAGAGGGACAGAAAGTACGTTTGTCTCTTTTTTCGTTCGGTGCAGCAGCAGATGCAGCAGCAGCAACAGCAGCAGTTGCAGCAGCAGCAAACACAACAGCAGCAACAGTAACAGCAGCACCACCTGTCAGCAAGCAGCATCAACAGCATCAGCAC
>NW_013570068.1:5260-5446 GCF_000499745.2 Eimeria mitis | reverse complement strand
AAAAAAAAAAAAAAAAAAAAAAAAAAAAAAAAAAAAAAAAAAAAAAAAAAAAAAAAAAAATAAATATAAATATAAATAAATATAAATAAATACATATAGATATATATAAATAAATATAAATAAATGTATATTTAATAGATTAAAAAAGTAAATAAATAAATATAAATAGATAGATATAAATAAATA
>NW_013570068.1:2495-4233 GCF_000499745.2 Eimeria mitis | reverse complement strand
GCAGCAGCAGCAGCAGCAGCAGCAGCAGCAGCAGCAGCAGCAGCAGCAGCAGCAGCAGCAGCAGCGAGAGCAGCAGTTGAAGGAATGGCGGCGGTAGATGCAGCAGGTGCAGCAACAAGGAAAGCAGGAGAAGCAGCAACAGAAGCAGCAGCAGCAGCAGCAAGAGCACAAGCAGCAGCAGCAGCAGCAGTAGCAGCAGCAATAGCAATAGCAACAGAAGCAGCAGCAGGAGAGACAGCTGCAGCAGCAGCAAAGCTGCAGCAGCAGCAAAAGAGCAGCAGATTGCTTATACTGCTCCTCAACTCAACACTCTCTCCGTCGCAGAGGGTTTAGGGTTTAGGGTTTAGGGTTTAGGGTTTAGGGTTTACGTGTTCCCCTGTGGAGAGTTTACTACATAGATGCCTCGCGCTGTAGCCGCCGCCAAACAAATGTTATCGACTCCAACCCCCGCTCGGCCTGCAGCAGAGGGTTTAGGGTTTAGGGTTTAGGGTTTAGGGTTTAGGGTTTAGGGTTTGGGGTTTAGGGTTTAGGGTTTGGGGTTTTGGGAGGGTTTTAGGGTTTAGGGTTTAGGGTTTAGGGTTTAGGGTTTAGGGTTTGGGGTTTAGGGTTTAGGGTTTAGGGGTTAATGTAGTGGAATAAGGAAGGGAACGGAGAAGTGATGCTGCTGCCCTGCAGCAGCCGTATGGCTCCTAAACCCTAAACCCTAAACCCTAAACCCTAAACCCTAAACCCTAAACCCTAAACCCTCACCAATGACTTTGAGTTTAGTGCCGCGCTCTATAACCGCCTCGGTGACGGTGGTTGCGCTGCGGACGATGAGAGCATCGAACTCAGCTGCAGACAAACCCTAAAACACTAAACCACAATTTAGGGTTTAGGGTTTAGGGTTTAGGGTTTAGGGTTTAGAGTTTAAGGTTTAGGCTGTAAGGTTAAGGATTTAGGGTTTAGGGTTTATGGGCTACGGTTTAGGGTTTAGGGTTTAGGGTTTAGGGTTTAGGGTTTGTGTTAAGTAATGAGATGTGTGCCTGGCGTTGCTGCAACGGCAGCCAATAAACAAAATAAATAAAATAAATAAAAAAAAAATAAAATAAATAAAATACATAAAAAAAATAAAAAAATAAATAAAATAAACAAAACAAAAGAGAAGGCAGAGAGAAAGAAAAAGATAGAAGGGGAAACGAAGAGAAAGACAAAGAGAGACAGAAAGAGAGAAAACAAAATAAAAAAAAAATAAAATAAAAAAAATAAAAAGGAGAATACACAAGGGGGAGAAGGAAGAAGAAAGCAAAGAGACAAAAGGACACACAAAACCTAAACCCTAAACCCTAAACCCTCAGCTAGAAAAGAAACTAAAGAGGAGACAGAAAAAGAAAAAGGAGACAGAAGAAGAAAAAGGAGACAGAAGAAAATATAAAAACTAACGGATGATATGCAGCAGCTGTTCTGGGGTTATTTTTTTATACGCCTCCACCTAAACCCTAAACCCTAAACCCTAAACCCTAAACCCCAAACCCTAAACCCTAGACCCTAAACCATCAACTAGAACACAAACAAGAGACGAGAAAGAAAAAGAAGGAGACAGAAGAAGAAAAAGAAAACAGAAAAAGAAAAAGGAGACAGAAGAAAATATAAAAACTAACGGATGATATGGAGCAGCTGTTCTGGGGTTATCTTTTTATAGGCCTCCACCTAAACCCTAAACCCTAAACCATCAAATAGAACACAAACTAGAGAGGAA
>NW_013570067.1:10563-10832 GCF_000499745.2 Eimeria mitis | reverse complement strand
TATATATATATTTTTTTTTTTTTTTTATAGACAGACGGTGAACTTGAGTTGATAGGCATTGCTCATCTCTTGGAAAACAAATTGAAGTTTTCGGCGGAGAAGAGTTTCATTTGTTTTTATGAAATCATTTCTCGCTTCTGTTTCAGCTCTTTCTACCTCTAGGCCTGTATTTCAGGTGTACATACACATGCGCTGCATGCACCGCGCAACTAGAAACCTTCGCTTTTTCTCGCGTTTTTATTCTTAGGTTTATTTTTTTCTTTGGTTTT
>NW_013570067.1:9498-9948 GCF_000499745.2 Eimeria mitis | reverse complement strand
ATATATATATATATATATATATATATATATATATATATATATATATATATATATATATATATATACTTAATATAATATAATATATATTTTTTGCAAAAATAAATCATTTTTTAAATTATTTATTTTTTGTTTTTCTTATATCAGTGCAATATTAACCGCATATAAAATAAAAGTGAATGAACTCCTACACCTACACCTAAATACTGGAGTGTATCTGCGGTGTATGTGCAGCTGCTGAGGTGTACGTACACCCCAACTCACGTCTCCAGGAAATAATTAACACATTTCCGGTTTTCTCTCAAATAAGAAATCAACAAACGACGAAACTCCACCTAAAAAATAAAAACAAAACGAAAAAGAAATAAAACCCTGAGAGTAATAGTAAACAAAAATATAATGCATATCTAATACAAATACTAAGCCGTACACTGTTACATTCATATGAGCATA
>NW_013570067.1:9313-9398 GCF_000499745.2 Eimeria mitis | reverse complement strand
TGCCGGGGGGCCTGCAGCATCAGGTGTATAGACACCTCAGTTTAATGTTTACTATATTGTTTTATACTATATTATATTATACACA
>NW_013570067.1:9066-9213 GCF_000499745.2 Eimeria mitis | reverse complement strand
AGCTGCTGAGGTGTACGTACACCCCAACTCACGTCTCCAGGAAATAATTAACACATTTCCGGTTTTCTCTTAAATAAGAAATCAACAAACGACGAAACTCCACCTAAAAAATAAAAACAAAACAAAAAAGAAATAAAACCCTGAGGA
>NW_013570067.1:8391-8950 GCF_000499745.2 Eimeria mitis | reverse complement strand
ATATATATATATATATATATATATATATATATATATATATATATATATATATATATATATATATGCAGTTGCATTGGGGTGTACCTGCAGCTTTCTTTTTGCCTCTTTCTCTTCCCTGTCTAGGCTTTCTAGGGCTCGTAGACATTCTGAAACAAAGCAAAACCCGCATTCTTTTTGTGTTTATTTTCTTTTTTTTTATTTATTTTTTTGTTTTTATTTATTTTTATTCTTTTATTATTTTATTTTGCACGGAAAAAAACATAAAAAAAGATGAAACGAACCCATCTGGGATGTCGTGAGGCCCCGCAGCTTCGATAGCGCCGAAGGACTGCAGAAAAATAAAAACCAAAAGTTTTTTATTTATTAATAAATAATAATTTAATAAATAATAATTTTCATTGTTTTTTATTTTTTTAATTTTATTTTATTTTATTATTTTTATTTTATTTCGTGCTGGCGAGGAAAAATATTTCAGCTGCTGAATGTGTACTGCGATTTGCAAGTGCGGCGGGGCAGTATGTGGGTGTGCAGGTGTATATATACGAATATATAGATATAC
>NW_013570067.1:7779-8333 GCF_000499745.2 Eimeria mitis | reverse complement strand
TATATATATATATATATATATATATATATATATTTACACACACACACGCCCCCAGATGCAGGCATAGAAGTAGTGTAGCAGAGTATTGGGCGCGGAGGTATTGTAAGCTTTCTTAACATTGCGGTGTATTGCATAGATGTATGGGGGCTATCCACGATAAACTTTATGAATTTTATTTTTGAAACATAAACTAAAAAATAAAAAAAAAAGAAATACCTGCGCGGCCGCTGTGCAGCAGCAGGCGCCTGGGTCCTACAAGCAGCAGCAGCAACAGCAGCAGAAGCAGCAGCAGCAAATGTGAACTCACAGCAGCAGCAGCAGCAGCAGCAGCAAAAGTAAAGGAAGCAGCAGCAGAGCACGTGTTTTGTTGGTTTCTTCTGTATTTCTTTTTTGTTTTTGTCTTTTATTTGCATAATAATTTATTTATAAATATGCAAATAAACAGCAAGTACAGGCTCGTACCTCGTGGCATCTGTATAAATTGCATTCTTCATTTTTGTTACTCAGCATGAAATAAACGAATTGTTTATTTGCTGCAGTTTATTACAATTAAA
>NW_013570067.1:7324-7679 GCF_000499745.2 Eimeria mitis | reverse complement strand
TATATATATATATATATATATTTACACACGCCCACAGATGCACGCATAGAAGTAGTGTAGCAGAGTAGAGGGCGCAGAGGTATTGTAAGCTTTCTTAACATTGCGGTGTATTGCATAGATGTATGGGGGCTATCCACAATAAACTTTATAAATTTTATTTTTTAAACATAAACTAAAAAATAAAAAAAAGAAATACCTGCGCGGCCGCTGTGCAGCAGCAGGCGCCGGGGTCCTACAAGCAGCAGCAGCAACAGCAGCAGAAGCAGCAGCAGCAAATGTGAACTCGCAGCAGCAGCAGCAGCAGCAGCAGCAAAAGTAAAGGTATCAGCAGCAGAGCACGTGTTTTGTTGGCTTT
>NW_013570067.1:5709-7218 GCF_000499745.2 Eimeria mitis | reverse complement strand
GCATTCTTCATTTTTGTTACTCAGCATGAAATAAACGAATTGTTTATTTGCTGCAGTTTATTACAATTAAGGAATGATGCAGCAACAAGAAAACCACTCTCTGTGGTGGTGGGGGTTTGTTGTTTCTTTCTGATGAGTTTTGTTTTTGTTTTCATTGCAATTTATTTATATAAAAGTTTCTTTTGTATGCGTTTCTCCTCAATTCATATTTTTGCAGTCGATAGACCCCCAAAGAAAGAGTGGTGCTAGTGGCTGACTCAGGCTTCATGCACTCAAAAGAAAAAAGTTTTTGATATATTTAATTAAATATATTTTTTAAATTGAGTTAAATTGTTTATTAGAAGGAAAAACGATGAAAATATGCAGGTGGTCTCGTTCAGGTTAGAGGCGGGGTTCGTGCGCTGCAGGGCGGAAACCATTTGAATTCTCCGTCGTTTTTCCTTCTTTTTTTTTAAAAATTTGAAAATAAATATTTAAAAATAAAATAAAACTATTCTGCTTTTTGGAGCTCCGAATTCCAGCAATTTTTCGCAGCTTTCC
The DNA here is from genome assembly GCF_000499745.2 of Eimeria mitis. Lineage (NCBI taxonomy): Eukaryota > Apicomplexa > Conoidasida > Eucoccidiorida > Eimeriidae > Eimeria > Eimeria mitis. The sequence continues at coordinate 6,678 of NW_013570067.1, read as the reverse complement.
TCCCCCCCCAAACCCCCTTCAGGTCACCACTCACTACACCGCCGGGTACTGCACACCGCCGTGTGCAACGTTGGTCTGGCGGCCGAATTAAAAAGGAAATTCATCAATTAAATAATTAAATAAGTTCTTCAATTAAATATTTAAATTAATTTATCATAATATTCATGAAAACGCAAAATTTACGCCGCAAAAAACGCAAATTCTGAAGCCGAAGAGTAGCCGCCGCCGACACAGGTTCAATAGGCATGCAGCTCTTCTCTGCTCCACCGCCCCACAACAAATTTGTATAAAAACAAATAAAAAATATAAAATAAATATTTTTAATTTATTACTGATGTATAAATATCAAAGGTAATGCCAAAATACCTTACACCCCGACCCCTCACTCTTCCCTTCTCTCTCCTCCTAATGGCTCTTCACTAAACAAAAGGAAACAGAAAAAATAAACTAAACAAATCCGGTTTCTACAAGTACATAAATATAAATAAGCAATATGAATTCACCCCTACATACTACATTAATATAAATAAATATAAATAAACAAAAATATAACGTAAACAAAGAGAAAACGCGGCGAAACATTTCTATAGAGTTTGTCTATGATAGTCAAGCATCCCCCCCCACTACTGTGTACAAATTTTATTTTTTTATTTTTTTGCAGAGAGGAATAATAAAAGTAAAAAATAATTGTTTTTTCTTTCTTCCTTTATGGAGAAGAATAATAATAAAAGTAAACATTAGGTTGCAGCAGTAACAGCAATAGGGAGAGAGGCAAATACAGCAACAGAAATTCCGCTGTGATACTATCATTATTTTTTTTATTTTTTTTTCTGTTTTTGTAGTAAATACAATAAGAGAAATGAACAAAATAAAACAACAAAAATAAAAGAAAAGGAACAACAGCATCAATAAAAAAGTTTTAATAAAAAATCAGTATTCGCAACGGCCCAGCAAAGAAGGAGATTTGTA
>NW_013570067.1:4929-5609 GCF_000499745.2 Eimeria mitis | reverse complement strand
CTCTCCTCCTAATGGCTCTTCACTAAACAAAAGGAAACAGAAAAAATAAACTAAACAAATCCGGTTTCTATCAGTACATAAATATAAATAAGCTATATGAATTCACCCCTACATACTACATTAATATAAATAAATATAAATATACAAAAATATAAAGTAAACAAAGAGAAAACGCGGCGAAACATCTCTATAGAGTTTGTCTATGATAGGCAAACATACCGCAGAGATCAGCCATCTCCCCCCCACTACAGAGAGGAATAATAAAAGTAAACAATAATTGTTTTTTCTTTATTCCTTTATGGAGAAGAAGAACAATAAAAGTAGACATAAGGTTGCAGCAGTAACAGCAATAGGGAGAGAGGCAAATACAGCAACAGAAATTCCGCGGTGATACTATCATTATTTTTTTTATTTTTATTTCTGTTTTTGTAGTAAATGCAATAAGAGAAATGAACAAAATAAAACAACAAAAATAAAAGAAAAGGAACAACAGCATCAATAAAAAAGTTTTAATAAAAAATTAGTATTCGCAACGGCCCAGCAAAGAAGGAGATTTGTCTATGGTTGTTGCCGTGCTATTTATTTTATTTTATTTTGTGTTTAATATTAAACACAAAAATTTTAATATTATATAATATTTTATTTGTTGATTTTATTTTATATATTATTTAACTAAACAA
>NW_013570067.1:4425-4829 GCF_000499745.2 Eimeria mitis | reverse complement strand
TTAATATTAAACACAAAAATTTTAATATTATATAATATTTTATTTGTTGATTTTATTTTATATATTATTTCACGAAACAAATCATTCTTTTTTTGATAGCCGAAATAGTTATGTATGTATTGATTTCACTGCGTATTAAATATATTTATTTATTTATTTATTTATTTATAAATTTATTTTATAAATAAATTTATAAATAAATTTATTTATTATTTTTATCCCCGAAGCTAAAACATCCGCGAAAAGTTATCGAGCCCGCAGTCCTTCAAGCAGCTGATGAACGTTTCTGCTTTTATTGGGTCTGCGTATAAAACACAAATTAGGGTTTAGGGTTTAGTGAGTTGTATTTATTTAATAAACCCTAATCATGCAAATATAAATGAATTAGGGTTTAATGTTTCAAT
>NW_013570067.1:3469-4325 GCF_000499745.2 Eimeria mitis | reverse complement strand
GCTAAAACATCCGCGAAAAGTTATCGAGCCCGCAGTCCTTCAAGCAGCTGATGAACGTTTCTGCTTTTATCGGGTCTGCGTATAAAACACAAATTAGGGTTTAGGGTTTAGTGAGTTGTATTTATATAATAAACCCTAACCATGCAAATATAAATGAATTAGGGTTTAATGTTTCAACACATATACTCTTTATTGATGCGAAAAACAAACAAAAAACAACAGAAATAATACTGCCATAGAAAGATAAACCAACCCACTGCGTTGGTTGCTACATCATTATTTATTTATTTTTACTATTATTTTTATTTTTACAGTATTTAGGGTTTGCAGTTTAGGGTTTAGGGTTAAGGGTTTAGGGTTTAGGGTTGAGAGTGCATGGAGCGTTGCTTAGATTCATAAACCCTCAAACGAGAGAGCGGGTGTAGCAACAAACAACAAGAAATAAAAAAGAATAACGAAACATAAAATAAAATAAAAACAAATAAAAAAATAAATAAATAAAATAATATTTATCTCTTCTATCCTCACCTGGTTTACACTTCTCCGCCGCCATCTCCGTTACCATAATGAGCTGCTTCACTGGGATTGTATCTAACACCCCAGACTCACACACCTGAACACAAACCCTAAACCCTAAACCCTAAACCCTAAACCCTAAACCCTAAACCCTAATTCTTGAGCCGTATCCCCTATATCCTGAACACGAAACCCTGAATGCTAAACCCTAAACCCTCGCAGCATCATATATCGTTTTATTTCCTCTTTCTGTTTCATATAATATTTGTAGATTTCATTTTCTTTTTGAGATGTATTTTATAAAGTATTTGGGGTGTATATACACCTGCATAATTTCTGC
>NW_013570067.1:2664-3369 GCF_000499745.2 Eimeria mitis | reverse complement strand
TTATTTATTTATTTTTACTATTATTTTTATTTTTACAGTATTTAGGGTTTGCAGTTTAGGGTTTAGGGTTTAGGGTTTAGGGTTGAGAGTGCATGGAGCGTTGATTAGATTCATAAACCCTCAAACGAGAGAGCGGGTGTAGCAACAAACAACAAGAAATAAAAAAGAACAACGAAACATAAAATAAAACAAAAAAAAAACAAAAAAAAAATAAATAAAATAATATTTATCTCTTCTATCCTCACCTGGTTTACACTTCTCCGCCGCCATCTCCGTCACCATAATGAGCTGCTTCACTGGGATTGTATCTAACACCCCAGACTCACACACCTGAACACAAACCCTAAACCCTAAACCCTAAACCCTAAACCCTAAACCCTAATTCCTGAGCCGTATCCCCCCCATAGATCCTAAACACGAAACCCTGAATGCTAAACCCTAAACCCTCGCAGCATCAGATAACGTCTTATTTCCTCTCTCTCTGTTTCATATAATATTTGTAGATTTCATTTTTTTGTTGAGGTGTAATTTATAAAGTATTTGGGGTGTATATACACCTGCATAATTTCTGATTGAGGAAATAAATAACGATCGGCGCAGTGCTCAGTTAAAGCTGCAGCAATTTCTTCTGAGCCCTTTACTGGGGGAACATCTAAACAAACATTGAAAGCCTTGGCTATACCAGCATCCTGTATACACCGCAAC
>NW_013570067.1:2164-2564 GCF_000499745.2 Eimeria mitis | reverse complement strand
TATATATATATATATATATATATATATATATATCTTTTATACTGCATATTTATTTATTTAATTTTGTTTTTTATTTTGATGTGCACTTGTTGTAGTATTTTTTGTTTTAATATGGAGAACTCAGTTGTATCGGTTTGCGAGTAGAGAGGTAACACACGAGAAACATAAAAAAAAAGAACAATGCGGGAAAAGAAACAAAAGAAAAATGTAAAGAGATATATAAAGAGGAAGAGATAGAACAAGAAGAAAAAAAACGAATAAAAGGAAGAGAAAGAGGCGGAAAACAAAAACAACAAAAAAGAAAAAAAAAACAACAGGCAGCAACAAACAACAACCAGCATACACCATCAAAAAACAGGAATACGAAAAAGAAAAACAGCAGCAATAAGAATAAAAACAA
>NW_013570067.1:1557-2064 GCF_000499745.2 Eimeria mitis | reverse complement strand
ATATATATATATATATATATATATATATATATATATATATATATATATATATATATATATATATTATACTGCATATTTATTTATTTAATTTTGTTTTTTATTTTGATGTGCACTTGTTGTAATATTTTTTGTTTTAATATGGAGAACTCAGTTGTATCGGTTTGCGAGTAGAGAGGTAACACACGAGAAACAGAAAAAATAAGAACAATGCGGGAAAAGAAATAAAAGAAAAATGTAAAGAGATATATAAAGAGGAGGAGATGGAACAAGAAGAAAAATACAAAGAAAAGGAAGAGAAAGAGACGGAAAACAAAAAAAAACAAAAAAGAAAAAAAAACAACAGGCAGCAACAAACAACAACCAGCATACACCATCAAAAAACAGGAATACGAAGAAAAAAAACAGCAGCAACAAGAATAAAAACAAATAAAAATAAAAATAAATATAAATATAAATATAAATATAAATATAAATATAAAATAATTATAATTTAATTAAAATTTTACG
>NW_013570067.1:0-1457 GCF_000499745.2 Eimeria mitis | reverse complement strand
TAAATATAAATATAAATATAAATATAAATATAAATATAAATATAAATATAAATATAAATATAAAAATAAAAATAAAAATAAAAATAAAAATAAAAATAATTTAATTAAAATTTTACACGGATGAATTCCGGCTCTGATGTGGTGCCGATGACGAGCAGCTTGGCTCCGTCGCGTGGCGGCTGTTTCTTCACCAACACCAGCAGAGCCTGAAGAGCTGGGTTTGAGAATCTAAATACAAAACAAAATATAAAAATAAATTAAATTAAAATAAAATAAAATAAAAATAAATAAAATACAAAAAACAAAAAAGAAAAGTATAAGCAAACAGCGCAATTCAAATGAAAATACAAAACACAAAACGCAAATAAAGATACAAAACACACATAAAACACAAACAAGAAAAGACAGCACAAAGTAAAAACACAAAAGAATAAAAAAACCACAGATACTGAACAGAGAAATACGAGGAGAAGCTTAAACAGAAACGGGAATAGACGCAACATCAGCAACAGAAGCAGAAACAGAAACAGCAACACCAAGAACAGCAGAAACAGCAGAAACAGCATCAGCAGCAGCCGTATCAGCAGCATCAGCAACAGCAGCAGGAACAGCAACAGTATCGTCATCATCATAATCACTATCAACACCATCATCATCAGCAGCAGCAGCAGCATCAGCAGCATCACCATCATCATCATCATCACCAGCATCACCACCATCACCAGCATCAGCAGCACCAGCAGCATCAGCAGCATCACCACCATCACCAGCATCAGCAGCAACATAACCATCACCATCATCATCAGCAGCAGCAGCAGCAGCATCAGCAGCATCAGCAGCAGCAGCAGCATCACTACCACCATCATCAGCACAACAACCATCATCATCATCAGCAGAAAAATTATAATATTATCATCACCAGCATCACGCGCACCATCACCATCAGCAGCACAACAAAATAAAAAAGCAAAAACAGGAGAAAAAATAAAAATAAAATTTATGTTGTGTAGGTTACCTGGGTCCAATAGGAGTGAAATCTACGAGTCTTTCAATATCATCGAGTATAATAAGAGAGAGGTTAGATTTATATGCATCCTGAAATGTTTTATGTAATAGATTAACTCTTGCATTTTCATGTAAACCAACCCAATTCTCAGCAGAAACAAGTTTAGTAAAAGGAAAAGAAAGAAGTTTAGCGACAGAAGCAGCCAGTGCAGTGGTGCCGCATCCCGGTACCCCTTGAAGCAACAACGAAAGAATTTGTGTATGATTACTATCTCTAGCTTGACCCCCAAGAGTAATACATGTTTGTTGTAATCTTTTACAAGTATTACTGAAACATATTATTCCATTTTGTATACAACGAGATAAAATTTCTTCGTGGGAGCCAAATGCAGGTTTCACCTCTTCTAGTGCAGACTCAAAATCCTGCATAGTAATACGAATAGCTGATGCAT
>NW_013570066.1:25106-25481 GCF_000499745.2 Eimeria mitis | reverse complement strand
CAGCAACAGCAGCAGCAGCAGCAGCAGCAGCAGCAGCAGCAGGAGTATTAGCTGCTGTATTATTTTTTCCTTCTGTGTTTATTTTTTTTAATATTTTTCAACAACAATATATTATGTATTTGCAGTGTATATACACCGCAAAAACTTAATATTTTATGTAGAGCTGAGGTGTACATACACCCCAAATATACAGCAGCAACATAGAATGCCCCCGTCTGCTGGTAATCTTCGTTTGCTGCGCCGCCAAATATTTCAGAGTTTCAATCCAAAGAACAGCCGTGCTGCTGCTGCTGCTGCTGCTGCTGCTGCAGCAGATGCTGCTGCTGCTGCTGCAGCAGCAGCAGCAGGAGGAGGAGGACCAGCAGCAGCAGCAGC
>NW_013570066.1:23398-24164 GCF_000499745.2 Eimeria mitis | reverse complement strand
CATTTATAAAACGAGATAAAAAGGCAAACAAACAGAAAATAAAAAAAAGAAAGAGAAGAGCAAAAAGAAAGAAAATAAAAACAAAAAGAAGAAGAGATAAAAGAAAATAAAAACAAAATTAAAAAAATAAAAAAATAAAAAAATAAAAAGAAAAAGATATACAGCATCATCACTTAATAAAATAAACAAATCTGCCGCATGCAGATTTTATTTTAGTTTGTTTTGTTTTTTTGTTTTTGTTTTTTTTGGTTTTTTATTTTTTTTTGTTTTTGTTTGTTTTGTTTTTGTTTTTATTTTGTTTGTTTTTGTTTTTGTTTCTTTTTGTTTTTTTTTTTGTTTTTTATTTCGTTGTTTAGGGGTTTAATTGTATTTTGTTTTATTTGCTTATTGTTGTTTGTTTTTATATTTGTTTATTTGTTTTGTTTATTTATTATTTTTGTTTATTTATTATTTTTGTTTTTTTTATTTTATTTTTTGTTTTTTTGTCTTTTTGTGTATTTTTTAGTTCTTTTTTTTCTCTTTTTTCTGCTGATTCATTTATATTTTATTGTATTTATATTTATCTTTTATTTATTTATATTTTACTTATTTTATTTTATTTTATTTTTATTTTATTTTTATGTTGCTGCTGCTTGCTGCTGAGCTGTATACAAACAAATTTTTCCTTCGGCTGTCGCTGCAGCAATGATATTTCCAGCAGCATTAAAACATAAATCCTAAAAAAAAAAAATAAAAAAAAAAAAAAAAAAAAAAAAAAAAAAAAAAA
>NW_013570066.1:17910-21494 GCF_000499745.2 Eimeria mitis | reverse complement strand
TAATTAATAAATACACAAAAAAAAAGTAAATGAATAGGTAAAATATAAATGAAGAAAACAAAATAAACAAGTTAAATTAAATAATAAATAAATAAACAAAACCAAAATAAATAAATAAATAAATAGAACAAACAAACAAACAAATAAATAAATAAATAAATAATAAAATAAATAACATAAGCAAATAAATAAATAAATAAATAAATAAAAAAAAAAACAAACCTGGGGATGGGTGCAGGCGAATTTGTGATCGGTAAAAGTAAACAACACAAAATAAAAAAATAAAATAAACAAATAAACAAATAAAATAAATAAACAAACAAAATAAACAAACAAATAAATAAATAAATGAAAATAAAATAAAATAAAATAAATAAATAAATAAATAAAATAAAATAAAATAAATAAAAAAACAAACCTGGGGATGGAAGGCAACTTTGGTGCAGGCAGATTTGTGATCCGTAAAAGTAAAGACAGCGCGAGGGAGACGCATCTCCCATAGACTAACCTAAATATAAATAAATAGATAAATAAATAAATAAATAAATAAATAAATAAATCAACAAATATATTTAAATAAATAAATATAAATAAATGAATAAACAGATTAGTTAGTTAATTAGTTATTTTGTTTTTTTATTTATTTGGTTATTTGTTTTGTTTGATAGGCAGTTACCATAGACTAACCTAAATATAAATAAATGAATAAATATAAAAAAATAAATAAATAAATAAATAAATATAAATAAGTCGATAGAAAACTATATAAAATAAATAAAAACAAATAAAATAAACAAAACAAATAAAAAGGTAACAAAACAAAACCAAATAAAACATATAAAATAAACAAAATAAACCAGACGAAACAAACAAAACAAACAAAACAAAAAACAAACAAACAAAAAATATAAAAAAATAAAAATAAAATAAAATAAAATAAAATAAAATAAAATAAAATAAAATAAAATAAAATAAAATAAAATAAAATAACACAAAATAAAACAAAACAAAACAAAACAAAACAACAAAATAAAATAAAAAAATAAAGCAAAACAAAAAAATAAAAAATAAAAAAAAATAAAAAAAAATAAAAAAAAATAAAATATATATTTTTACTTTTTGTTGGATATATTCCCTTCTGAGTGCCTGGTACTGATCGAAGGTCCACTGCTGCAGCTTTCTTCTATCCCACATATTCACTGCTACTGGGCCTTCAGCTGCAGCAGCAGCAGCAGCAGCAGCAGCAGCAGCAGCAGGAGTAGCAGCAGCAGCAGCAGGGTAGTAGTAGCACCGGGAGGAGGAGCAGCAGGAGGGGGAGGAGCAGCAGCAGGAGAAGCAGGAGAGCAGCAGCAGCAGAAGTAGCAGCAGCAGCAGCAGCAGGAGAAGCAGCAGCAGCAGCAGCAGCAGCAGCAGCGGGAGAAGTAGCAGCAAAAGAAGAAATAGAAGCGGCGGCAGCAGCAGATGCAGCAGAAGACAGAAACGCACACATAGAAACAACAGCAGCAATGAGAGAGAAAAAGAAAAAACACAAACTCCAATAGCAACTGCAGCAGCAGCTTGGGGGTTAAGTCCTCGGCCTTGGGGCTCTGAGGCGCAGACAGCTGGCGCTGCGGAGACATAGAGAAAGCAGCAGCAGCAGGGCTGCTGCAGGGGGTACGCAGCCCGCTGCGGTTGCTGCTGCTGCTGCTGCTGCTGCTGCTGCTGCTGCTGCTGATGAGGGACCTAGAAGATGACCTAGATGAGCCCCGCTCAGCTGGAGTTTCTTCAGGTGCTGCTGCTGCTGCTGCTGCTGCTGTTGCTGCTGCTGCTGCTGCTGCTGTTGCCATAGGGGCACCCATAGCCATTGCTGTTGCTGCTGCTGCTGCTGCTGCTAGAGGAGTACCAATAGCAACAGTCTCAGCAGCAGCAGCAGCAGGTGTTGCTGCTGCTGCTTCCTCCGTTGCTGCTGCTGGTTCTGCTGCAGGTGCTGCTGCACCTTCAGGGGCCTCATCTGCTGCTGCAGCAGCAGCAGAAACAGCCTCAGCAGCAGTAACCAATACCTCAGCAGCGCATGCAGCAACACCCCCTACAGCAGCAGCTCCTGCTGCTGCTGCTGCATCGATAGCAGCATCAGCAGCAGAAGCAGCAGCAGCAAAACTAGATGATGATGATGGGCTGCTTGCTGCAGGGCTGTCTGCGGGAGAAGGGTGTGGGGTGAGGGGGAATTCGGGAGACAGCTCCCCCTCCTGCTGCTGCTGCTGCTGCTGCTGCTGCTGCTGCTGCTGCTCTTCCTGCTGCTGCTGCTGCTGGTTTTGCTGCTGCTGCTGCTGCTGCTGTTGCTGTTGCTGCTGCTCCTCGGGAGAGGAGGAGCGGGGGGAGGTAGAGGGACTCATTGCGTGAGGGGGAGAAAAGGAAACACTGCAGCAAGGAGACAGCAGCAGCAGCAGCAGCAGCAGCAGCAGCAGCAACAGCAGCAGCAGCAGCAGCAGCACACACACACACACACAGAGACAGAATTAACTTTAATAGAGGAGCAGCAAAACGCAGACACAAAGACAGAAGAGGCAGAGGAGATTCAAATGCTGCTGTTGCTGCTGCTGTTGCTGCTGCTGTTGCTGCTGCTGTAGCTGCTGCTGTTGCTGCTTCTATCTGAGCTGCTGCTGCTGTTCGTGCTGCTGCTTCTGATGCTGCTGCTGGTTGTTAGGCAGTGAGACTGCGACTGCTGTTCCTGCTGCTGTTGCTGCTGCTGCTGCTGCTGCTGCTGCTGCTGCTGCTGCTGCACTGTCAACAATAGATCTGCAGCAGACGTCGGCTGCAGGGCATGCAGCCCGGTGGAGCAGCAGCAGCAGCAGCGGCAACAGCAGCTGCAGTACTAACAGCAGCAGCAGTATCAGCAGCAGCAGGAAAAACAACAACAACAACAACAGCAGCAGCAGCAGCAGCAGCAGCTGTGGCTGTTTGCTGTCTCCGTGCTGTCGGCTGCGGCTGCTGCGCTGCTGAGGAGGAAGCAGGGGGAGCAGCAAGCAGCAGAACAGAGACAAAAAGAGACAAATCCTGCTGCTGCTGCTGCTGCTGCAGCAGCAGCAGCAGGAGCAGCAGGAGCAGCAGCAGCAGCAGCAGCAGCAGATAGTCTCGATTCTGTAGGCGGCGACCGCAGCAGCATCAGTGGTACTTACAGTTTTGTTGCTGCTGCTGTTGCTGCTGCTTGTTTGTTTGTTTGTTTGTTTGTTTGTTTGTTTTTGTTTTATTAAGGGAAATAAGAATAATATATAAAAGAAAAAGGAAAACAACAAAAAGAAAAAGCAAAAGGAAGGACGGCTGCGACTCAGCAGCAGCAGCAGCAGCAGCAGCAGCTGCAGCAGCAGCAGCAGCAGCAGCAGCAGCAGCAAGCGAAAGAGAGGGTGGTTTGCTTCATCTCTTCTCCTCCAACCCTAATGTATTTAGTTAAATAAATATATTTTATTATTTTTATTAATATTATTATATTGTTATATTTATTTATTTATTTGTTTTACTTTCTCTATCGTCGCATCCTGCAGCAGCAGATGACGGCCTCACCCCATGGCGAGCAGCACAGCACAGCCTGGGGGTTTATCTTAGCCCCC
>NW_013570066.1:14198-14418 GCF_000499745.2 Eimeria mitis | reverse complement strand
TGGTGGTGGTCCTGCGGGTTCTGTTCTTCTTGCAGCCGTTGTAGTTGCTGTTGCTGCTGCTGCTGCTGCTGCTGCTGCTGCTGCTGCTGAAGGCAGCCACGTCCCTGCTACAAAGTGCTGCAGCATAAGCCTGGGTACAGACACCGCAGCTCAGCAGCAGCAGCAGGAGGCCCCACAGGGGCCCCAGCAGGGGGCCCCCTATACTGATATCCGAAGGGTC
>NW_013570066.1:12125-12425 GCF_000499745.2 Eimeria mitis | reverse complement strand
AAAATATTTATATTAATTTCTACACACAAAAAATACCGCTCCTGGGGGCCCCCGACGACCTGGGGGGCCCTGTAAGAACAGTGCCTGGTGTATTGATAGTAAAGTATAAACCCCCAATAAATAATAAATAATAATTAATAAATAATAAATAAAAAACAATATAAAAAGTAAATAAATAAATAAATAAACAATAAATAATAATAAATAATACCACTGATACTCTTTCTTAACTTTTACTTTTAGTGGTGGTTAGAAGGCCGGGGGCCCTTTAGGGGGCCCCCCGAAGGGGCCCCCCTAGGG
>NW_013570066.1:10982-12036 GCF_000499745.2 Eimeria mitis | reverse complement strand
CCCCCCCCTTGGGGGCCCCCCCCCCCAGATGAACCCTTTGTGATGATAAGGCGAGGCGTTTGATATAGGTGGAAACTGCAGCAGCAGCAAGAGTAGCAGCAGCAGCAGCAACTGCTGCTGCTGCAGCAACCGTTGTTGCTGCAGCAGATGCGTGGCTATACTTCCTTAACTATCTTGGGGCCCCCCCCGCCCCCCAAGCTGATCTCCTGGGGGCCCCCACGGCAGGGTACTGGGTGGGTCCCTGGGGGCCCCTGTGTCTGCTCGCTATCAGTAGTAGTAGAGAGGGGGGCCCCCCTAGTAACAAAGAAAACAGAGCAGCAACAACACCATACAAAACCCCAAAAGCCTTAAAACGAAAGAGGTACTCTGGGGGCCCCCAAGGCCTCAAAAAAGAAAGGCTGCAGAAGGGGGCCCCCAAAACCCTCAACAGCAAAGGGGTCCTCAGGGGGCCCCCATGGCCTTCAAAAAGGAAGGCTGCACAGGGGGCCCAAGGGTACAGGGGTGGCCCCCCAAACCCTTAACGAAAAGGGTACACATGGGGCCCCTATTAAAAGATAAAGGGTACTCAGGGGGGCCCCCAAAATATTAAAAGAGAGAGGGTACTCATAGGGCCCCCCCCCCCAATGCCTGGAAGGCCAGAACACAGGGGCCCCCCAAGACCTTAGAAAAAGAAAAAGGGTACAGATGGGGCCCCCCCTTGAAAGATAAAGGGTACAGATGGGGCCCCCCCTTGAAAGAAGAAGGGTACACATGGGGGCCCTCAATGTCTTAATAAAGAGAGGGTACAGAGGGGCCCCCCAAAGGCTACACAGGGGGCCCCCCAAGGCCTTAAAAAAGAAAGGCTACACAGGGGGCCCCTGACGGCCTCAATACAAAAGGGGGGCCCCCAAAGGCCTTGAAAATAAAGGGTACAGAAGGGGGCCCCAGACGGCCTTAACTTGTACAAGGTACCCTGGGGGCCCCCCTGGGGGCCCCTTGGGGGCCCCCCAAGGCCTTAATTAAGAAGAAATCGGTATCAAAACGGCCCCTTAAGAATATAGAAGGGGGGGCCCCC
>NW_013570066.1:10799-10963 GCF_000499745.2 Eimeria mitis | reverse complement strand
GGGGCCCCCCGGGGGGCCCCCCAAGGCACTAAAGCCACTACAAAGCAGGGGGCCCCCCCCATAGGAGACAACCAAATGATGCTGCTGGGGCCGTAAGGGGAGAGAGAGAGACACTGCACCTTAAACAAAGAAAAGAGACACCTATGGTGGTGCAGCAGAAGAAA
>NW_013570066.1:7099-10756 GCF_000499745.2 Eimeria mitis | reverse complement strand
TATATATATATATATATATATATATATATATATATATATATATATATTTATATATATATATATATATATAAATATAAATAAATAAATATGTAAATAAACAAATAAATATATAAATTAAATTAATAAATTTATACAGAGAGAGGCACCTGAATAAGGAGACACTCAACGATATAAACAAAAAAGGAGACAGTTATATAAACAAAAAGGAGACAGTTTAAATAAACAAAAAGGAGACACTTATATATATATATATATATAAACAAAGATAAATTTTTTTGGGGTTTATATTTATTCTTAAGAAAAGTAAAAACCCTATATATATACGCTGCGGGGAGAGGAGGTGAGGAGACACCTGGCGGGGGGCGGAGACACTGGGGGAGGTGCGGAGACACCTGAAGGGGGTGCGGAGACACCTGAACGAGCTGAGGAGACACTTGAAGGGGGTGAGGAGACACCTGGTGTGTGTGGGGTGGGGTTGGGGGGGTGAGGAGACACCTGGGAGAGGTGAGGAGACACCTGAGAGAGGTGCGGAGACACCTGAGCGAGGTGCGGAGACACCTGAAAGAGACGTGAGGAGACACTTGAATAAACGCGGCGGGGAGGAGAAGGAGACACTTGGTTTAGGTGAGGAGACACCTGGATGAGGTGCGGAGACACCTGAGAGAGGTGCGGAGACACCTGAAAAAGGTGAGGAGACACCTGAAAAAGGTGAGGAGACACTAGAACGAGGTGAGGAGACACTTGAAGGAGGTGCGGAGACACCCGAAAGTACCCGCAGCTGTCTTTGCTGCTGCTGCTAGCTGCGAATACACCTCGTCCCCTGCTGCAGCGTAACCTAAGGGAAAATCTGTGTAACGCCCGCGTCTGCTGCTGCTGCTGCTGCTGCTGCTGCTGCTGTTGCTGTTGCTGCTGCTGCTGCTGGTGCTGCTGCTGCTGCTGGCGACGCCGAGGAATGGTTAAAAAAGCAAATCTGTGCTGCTGCTGCTTCCACCTGCAGCAGCAGGTGCCAACGGCACCACTATACTGCTGCTGCTGCTGGTGTTTCTGCTGCTGCTGCTGCTGTTGCTGTTGCTGCTGCCGCTGCTGCTGCTGTTGCTGCTGCTGTTGCAGCAACTCTGCTGCTGTATCAATAGCGCAGCCCTGAGGGTTTCACAAAAAACCAACGGGGAGAAAAGAGCCGCTCCGCTGCTGCTGCAGCTACTGTTGCTGCTGCTGCTGCTGCTGCTGCTGCTGCGGTGGGGGCTGCTGCTTGTGCTGTTGCTGCGGCAGCGTTTGCTGCTGCTGCAGCAGCAGCAGCCTCTGCTGCTACCTGCAACTGTTTATAAGAAAGCGACGGAATCATATAGGCCCACTATACTGTGGCGAGTGAGCCCTGCAGCTCAGCTGCTGCTGCTGTGGATGCTGCTGCTGCTGTTGCTGCTGCTGCTGCTGCTGCTGCTGCTGCTGCTTATCTCGGGGCAGCGCGGCAGCAGCGTGAGCAGCTCACATAGAAGAACCTTTGCTGCAGCAGCAGCAGCAGTTGTGTCTCCTCCAAGCCGCAGCGTCGCATGCAGGCCAAAAGACAACAAGGAAGAGAGCGCTGCGATCAGGCTGCAGGTCTGCAGCAGCAGCAACAGCAGCAGCAGCAGCAGCAGCAGCAGCAACAGCAGCAGCAGCAGCAACAGCAAAAGCAACCCATTAAAATCTGTATAACACTAGCTGCAGAAGCAACAGCAGCAGCACGCAACAGCAACACGAGAAGCAGCAACAGCAGCAGCACTCCACGCCAGCAGCAGAAGCAGCAGCAACAGCAGCAGCAGCAGCAGCAGCAGCAGCAACAGCAAACCTGCTGGTTTTCTTGACGACTGCCTGCAGCAAGTGCTGCTGCTGCAGCAACCAGGGAGCGCAGTGTCTGAGCTGATTCGTTTATATGCAGCACGAGCAGCTGCATGAGGCCATGAGAGGCACCGAGAGCAGCAGCAGCAGCAGCAGCAGCAGTTGCTGCTGCTGTTGGTGCTATTCCTGCTGCTGCTGCTGCTGCTGTTGTTGTTCTTCCTATTGCTGCTGCAGATGACGGAGTCACCTCCCCTAGAAAAAGCTCATCACTGCTGCATCGCCCAAACATCTGCTGCTGCTGCTGCTGCTGCTGCTCCTGCTGCTGCTGCTGCTGCTGCTGCTGCTGCTGCTGCCTCCGCGCTGCCCGTTGCCGCACACTATAAAAGCCCAGCCGTTTGAGTATGGATGAAAATACAAGCGGGCAGTGTTGCTGCTGCTGGTGGTGATGCTGCTGCTGCTGCTGCAGTTGTAGCTGCTGCTGTCGGCAGCTGCTGGCAGCAGATTGCTGCTGCAGCAACCCCTGCATGCAGCATGTAAACAAAAGAGACAAATGCTCGTCCTGTGCTGCTGCTGCTGCTGCGCTCTGTTCTATGAGGGGGTGTAGACTAGCAGCAAGAAAGGCCTCGAGGGACTGCAGCACGAAGGTGCATGCAGCAACAGTAATAAGCCTTTGTTGCAGTGTTGCTGCTGCTGTTGCTGCTGTTGCTGTTGCTGCTGCTGCTGCTGCTGCTGTTGCTGCTGCTGCTGCTGGCAGCTTAGACCGCAGCAGCTGCCACGCAAGGCCCCGCAGGATCTCCATATGTCTGCTGAGAACCAATCCAGCAATAACATACGGGTCCTGCTGCTGCTGCTGCTGCTGCTGCTGCTGCTGCTGCTGCTGCTGCTGCTTCTGCTGCAGCAGCTGATGCATCTGCTGCGCCACGTGTATACGACAGGAGACAGCCAGCAGCATCCCCGCAACAGCAACAACACAATGTCTGCTCTGCATGCACAGCTGCTTCTCTGCTGCAGCCCACTTGCTGCTGCTTTCTACTGCTGCATCCTTCTTGCTGCTGCTGCTGCTGCTGCTGCTGGCTGCTGCTGCTGCTGCTGCAGGTATAGCAGCAACAGCATCAACAAGGTGCAGCGCGAAGCAGCAGAAGCTGCGCGTTGATATGGGGCTGTCTGGCGGCTGCTGCCAGCAGCAAACACCAGCAGCATCAGCAGCAGCACAAAGCTTCAGCAGCGACACACAGCCTAGGTGATCTTCTTTGGAGGATAGGGGGAACCCCTGCTCGTGCTGCTGCGGCAGCAGCAGAGACTGCTGCAGCAGCAGCAGCACCGACGGCAGCAGCTGCTGCTGCGACAGCAGCCACCAGTCTAGGGCCCCTATCAGCTGCAGCGTGGAGCTCAGCAGCAAGCGGTGAGACCTGAGGACCCAGGGTACTTTTCCTGCTGCTGCTGCTGCTGCTGCTGCTGCTGCTGCGTCAGCTGCTGCTGCTGCTGCTGCTGCTGGAGCAGGGATTGATGATACTGGTGACAACAAACCCAGCAGCAGCTGCTGCAGCGCCCCGCTGCAGCGCCAGTCTGCTGCATGCGCTACTGCAGCAACTGCATGCAGTATAGATTCAAATGCTGCCCATGGCTGCTGCTGCTGCTGCTTCAACTGCTGCTGCTGCTGCTGCTGCTGTTTCCTCTGCTGCTGCTGCTGCTGCTGCTGCTGCTCTTCTGCTGCTGCTGCTGCTGCTAGTGCTGCTGGGGTCTCCCGCAGCAAAGAGAAGGCTGTCTGCGTCAAGTCAGGAAGAAAGCCGTCGTGCAGCCGATACACCATCTGACGCTCAGGAGCAAACAAGTTGCTGCAGC
>NW_013570066.1:4716-6999 GCF_000499745.2 Eimeria mitis | reverse complement strand
GCCGTCGTGCAGCCGATACACCATCTGACGCTCAGGAGCAAACAAGTTGCTGCAGCAGCAGCAGCAGCAGCAGCAACAGCAGCAGCAGCAGCAGCAGCAACAGCAGCAGGTGCACAGAGAGACGACGATGATGCAGGCTGAGGGTGGTAGCCCGAGTTGCAGCAGCAAACTTACAAACAGCAGCAGCAGCAGGAACAACCAAACAGCAGCAGCAGATGCAGCAGCAAGGCACACAACAGCAGCAGCAAAAAGACAAGCAGCAGGAGCAGCAGCAGCAGCAGCAGCAGAAGCAGAAGCAGAAGCAGCAGCAGCAGAAGCAGAAGCAGCAGCAACTCACCGCAAGGTTTCCCTGATTTCTGACCTAAGGTTGAGGAAAGCTTCTGCCTCTTCCTTGCTGCTGCTGCTGCTGCTGTTGCTGCTGCTGCTGCTGCTGCTGCTGCTGCTGCTGCTGAGGCCAAGAGGGAAGGCTGAGACCTCAACCAGGCGGCAGCTGATCTGCCGCAGCCAGGCCGCCGCGCTCCTCGCTAGTGCTGCTTCGAGAGCAGCAACTTCTTCCTGCTGCAGCAGCAGCTGCTGCTGCTGCAGCAGCAGCAGCAACTGATGTTGTTGCTGCTGAGGGCCCGTATAAACTCCTCCTGCTCCCGTTCTCGTTCCCGTTCCTGCTGCTGCTCCTCTTGCTGCTGTTGCTCCTGCTGCTGCTGCTGCTGCTGCTGCTGCTGCTGCTGCTGCTGGTGCTGCTGCTGCACCTGCTGCCTGTCTCCGCTGCAGTGTCTGCTGCAGTGTACGTACAGCCTCCATCATATCTTCTGCTGCTTCAACAGCAAACCAAAATTTTTCTTTAGAAGGCCAGGCGCTGCAGCAGAGCCACTGCTGCAGCAGCAGCGAGCCCCGCAGCAGCGCAGCACATACTGCTGCTTCGTTGCTGCTGCCAAGAGCAGCAAGAGCAACCAGCTGCTGCTCGTGCTGCAGCAGACGCTCCTCCAATAGCTGATGCTGCTGCTGACGTACAGATATGCGGGGAGAACGCTGCTGCTGCTGCTGCTGCTGCTGTTGCTGTTGCTGCTGCTGTTGCTGCTGAAGATGATGATGAACGGGGACACCATTCGCGCAATCTCTTGCTGCTGCTGCTGCTGCTGCTGCTGCTGTTGCTGCTGTTGCTGTTGCTGCTGCTGCTGCTGGGGGGAGAGGCCTGAGAGCGTCGCTGCAGAGGGCGCAGCAAATGCGGAAGAAGACAGGAGGAGACAGCCATGCTGCTGCTGCTGCTGGTTTTGTTGCTGCTGCTGCTTTTGTTGCTGCTGCTGCTTCTGCTGCTGCTGCTGCTGCTGCCTCAGCTTCTACTAAAGCCAAGACAGCACACATCTCAGCAGCAAAGACAGAGACCATACACCCGAGCACGCGTGATGCATGCGCTGCTGCTGCACGTGCTGCTGCTCCTCTCCCTCCTGCTGCTGCTGCTGCTGTTCCTGCTGCTGCTGCTGCACACTTGCTGCTGCTGCTGCTGCTGCTGCTGCTGCTCGCCAGGTCGGGGTGCAGCCCCGAACAAATGTGAGAAAAAAGCAGCAGGCGCTCCAACACACATAACGTGTGGCGTTTCTCCCGCTGCTGCTGCTGCTGCTGCTGCTGCTGCTGCTGCTGCTGCTGCTGGTGCTGCTGCTGCTGCAGAGAAGGCGAAGCCTGCAGCCACTTGCCTGCGTCGTGCTGCTGCTGCTGCAGTGCTGGACCTTTTTGCTGCTGCCTGAAGGGAAAGCGGGACCTCCTGCTGCTGCTGCTGCTGCCGCTGCTGCTGCTGGTGGTGCTGCTGGTGGTGCTGCAGTTGCTGCTGCTGCTGCTGCTGCTGCTGCTGCTGCTGCTGTCTCCCTCTGCGGGCAGATTCCTCACCGCGAGAAGGGAGACGCCCTTTATGAAGGCTTCTGCTGCTGCTTCTGCTACATTTGCTGCTGCTTCTTTGGCAGCAGCAAGTCTATTAGGTTTTTCGTTTGTTGCTGCTGCTGCTGCAGCAGCAGCAGCTGCTGCTGCTGCTGTTGCTGTTGCTGCTGCTGCTGAGCCAGCCGCAGCAGCAGCAGCAGCACGTGGTGCTGCAGTGTAGGGGCGCATGCAGAGACCCTCCACGAAGCAGCACGCCCGCAGCAGCTGCAGCAGCGACGGCAGCAGGCAGGTGTTCAGCAGCGGCAGCGCGGGCAGCAGCAGCACGTCTCCTGCTGCAGCAGCAAACCAGCAGCCTATACACCGCAGCAGCGTGAGCAGCTGTGGTGCTGCTGCAACAAGCTTGTCTATTTTAGCCTT
>NW_013570066.1:2499-4457 GCF_000499745.2 Eimeria mitis | reverse complement strand
CCGCAGCAGCGTGAGCAGCTGTGGTGCTGCTGCAACAAGCTTGTCTATTTTAGCCTTAGCAGCA
The DNA here is from genome assembly GCF_000499745.2 of Eimeria mitis. NCBI lineage: Eukaryota > Apicomplexa > Conoidasida > Eucoccidiorida > Eimeriidae > Eimeria > Eimeria mitis. The sequence continues at coordinate 4,393 of NW_013570066.1, read as the reverse complement.
GCAGCAGCAGCATGCTGCTGCTGCTGCTGCTGCTGCTGTTGCTGCTGCTGCTGCTGCTGCTGCTGCTGCTGCTTCAGGGGCAGCAGCAGCTCTCCCTGCTGCATCGATCCCGGCCCCATAGCAGCAGCAGCAGCAGCAATGAAGCGGCTAGCTGCGCCCAGCAGCAGCAAGACAGTGGGGTTTGCTGCTACTCTCAATAGGCTGGAGATGCTGCCTTTGTTGTGCTGCTGCTGCTGCTGCTGCCGCAGCAGCGGTGCTGCTGCTCTTCTCTCACGCAGCAGCTGCTGATAGCTCCCGCACGCTTGCTGCTGCTGCTGCTGCAGCACCCAGTCAGCGCATGCATACAGCACCTCTAGAGCTGCTTTGCCTGCTGCTTTTACCCAGGTTGCTGCTGCTGCTGCTGCTGCTGCTGCTGCTGCTGCTTCGTTTGCTGCTGCAGGAACTCCATCGATAGAGAAACTGCTGCAGCAACGAGACAGAAAAAAAGCAGTACACAGCTCGCCACACGGCAGCAGCAGCAAGTTGTATCTGCGGGCTTGTGCTGCTGCTGCTGCTGCTGTTAGTGTAGGATCGAGAGCAGCAGCAGCAGCAGCAACACAGTGCGGGAGCCACCAGCAGCAGCAGTTGCTGCCGCTAACATAGCCGCTGTTATTGCTGCTGCCCATCCACTTACTGCTGCTGCTGCTGCTGCTGCTGCTGCTGCTGCTGCTGCTGCTGCTCTTGCCTGTGTGCAGCAGCAGCAGCAGCAAACATGCTGTCCTCGCTACTTCGTTTGTAAGCGGCTGCAGCCCAGGGTATGCATCTACCCCGGGGATAGAGAGAGCCAGCAGCAGCAGCAGCACGAACCTGGTGACGGGCAGCAGCAGCTCTCCTCTATGTCTCCATGCAGCAGCAGATGTTTGCTGCTGCAGCAGTTGATCGTCTTTCCCTGCTGCTGCTGCTGCTGCTGCTGCTGCTGCTTCTCGTAGTGCTGCTGCTGCTGCTGCTGCTGCACATGTAGCAAATGCAGGAGGAACCGAATTGCATGCTTTCTTGCTGCTGCAGTAATAGCATCGACTCCTGCTGCTGCTGCTGCTGTTGCTGCTGCTGCTGCTGCTGCTGCTCCTGCTGCTGCTGCTGCTGCTGCTGCNCTGCTGCTGCTGCTGCTGTTGCTGCTGCTGCTGCTGCTGCTGCTCCTGCTGCTGCTGCTGCTGCTGCTGCTGTTAGAGAAGCAATGTGCTGCTGTGGGCCGCAGCAGACAGCGACGCAGTGTCTGAGCAGCAAAAAGACAAGAAGCACTGGAGAGTATGGTTGCTACCAGCTCGAGTCCCTGCTGCTGCTGCTGCTGCTGCTGCTGCTGCTGCTGCTGCTGCTGCGGTGCATCTGTAGACAGCAGCAGCGTTGCTGCATCTGCTGCTGTCTCACATACACCCTGCAGCAAACGAAGAGCAGCAGCAGCAACATGGGGAGATGTATGTACACCCCGTACCCAGCCAGCTGCTACTTTGTTCTGTGGTTTGCGGCTCTGCTGCTGCTGCTGCTGCTGCTGCTGCTGCTGCTGGTACTGGTGCAGCAGCTGCTGCTGCTTTTGTTGCTGCTGCTGCTGTGCGTCGCTGCATTCGCCGCGATGCTGCACTGCAGCAGCAAGTGTTGCTGCTGCTGCTGCTGCTGCTGCCTCCCCCTGAAGGAGAGACATGCAAGGAGGAGCCCCCAAGCCAGCAGCACCATCAACAGCAGCAAGCAGCAGCAGCAGCAGATCCTCTTGCTGCGGCTGTTGCTGCTGTTGCTGCTGTTGCTGCAGCAGCAACTGCTGCTGCTGTTGCTGCTGTTGCTGCTTTTGCTGCAGCAGCAACTGCTGCTGCTGCTGCTGTCCCAATGCGGGCTTCATCAGCAAAAGGTGGGCACACACCTAACC
>NW_013570066.1:1907-2399 GCF_000499745.2 Eimeria mitis | reverse complement strand
CTGCTGCTGCTGCTGCTGCTGCTGCTGCTGCTGCTGCTACTGCTGCTGCTGCTGCTGCTGCTGCTGCTGGTTCCTGCTGCTGCTCCTGCTGCACCCAGATAATACCCCTACCACTCCCCCTCCTGCTCCTGCTCCTGCTCCTGTTCCTGCTGCTGCTGCTGTTGCTGCTGCTGCTGCTGCTGCTGCTGCTGCTGCTCGTGCTCTGTAGCGGCACCTGCTACCTGCGCGCGTCGCTGCCCCCCCATTGTGTGTCTCGATTGGGTGTAGACATACTGCTGCTGCTGCTGCTGCTGCTGCTGTTGCTGTTGCTCATGCTGCTCTTACTCCTGCTGCTGCTGCTGCTGCTGCTGCTGCTCCTGTTGATGCGTCTCTCGTTGCTGTTCTCCCTCTGCTGCTGCTGCTGCTGCTGCTGCTGCTGCTGCGTCTCCTCAACCCCCCCAACACCAAGTAAACCTAAAATAGATTAAGAAGAAGATAATCCCCCCCTCCGTC
>NW_013570066.1:1389-1807 GCF_000499745.2 Eimeria mitis | reverse complement strand
AACACCAAGTAAACCTAAAATAGATTAAGAAGAAGATAATCCCCCCCTCCGTCTCTGCTGCTGCTGCTGCAGCAGCAGCAACAGCAGAAGCAGCAGCAGCAGCAGCAGCAAGGGGAGGTGTGTAACCGAGACAGACAAACGCAGCAACAGCAGCAACAGCAGCAACAGCAGCAACTAGGATTCAGTTTTTTTTTGTATTTTTGTGTTCATTGACGAGTCTTAGAGACCATCAAGAAGTTGCTGCTGAACCTGCTGCTGTTGCTGCTGTTGCTGCTGCTGCTCATGCTGCTGCTGCTGGTGCTGTTGCTGCTGGTGTTGCTGCTGCTGCTGTTGCTGCTGCTGCTGCTCTGTTGTGGGGTTGTCTTCATTGACTACTCGTTAAGCCCAACAAGAAGAAGCTGCTGCTGCTGCTGCTGCT
>NW_013570066.1:0-242 GCF_000499745.2 Eimeria mitis | reverse complement strand
GCAGCAGCAGCAGCAGCAGCAGCAGCTGTGCAGCAGCAGCAGCAGCAAGATAAACTGCTGCTGCAGCAGCAGCATAGCTTTTTGTTTGTCTCTCTAACAGTAGCAGCTGCTGCCCCCAACGTAACACAGTAGCAGCAGCACCTGCTGCTGCTGCTGCTGCTGCTGCTGCTGCTGCGGCTGCTGCTGCAGCTGCTGCTCCTCTCTTGCTGCTGCTGCCGCGTGCAGCAAGTTTGTGCTATATA
>NW_013570065.1:10327-10747 GCF_000499745.2 Eimeria mitis | reverse complement strand
ATATATATATATATATGTACGCACACGCATTCACTCACACACATAAACATATACATACATAATATATCTTCTTTCTACATATGTAAATACCATATATAATATGTACTACACTTATTATATATGCAGTATATGTAATATTTTAATGTATGTAATAAAGATATTTGCATCTCTTCGTTATACTCGGCGAGCGAAGTGAAAAAAGTTATTGTGGGAGTGAGAGACCAAAGAAGACAAAACTTTAAAAAGTAATTTAAAAAAGAGAAAATAATTGCGGTGTATGTACACCTCAGGCGGTGCACGCTTGGCTCGTGCTGCGCGCCGCAGCGTTGCTGCTTATTCTCTGCGGGTTTGTAGGCGGTATCAGAGCAAAAAATAACCCTCAAACGGCTAAAATATTCTGAAATTGAATTAAAATTATGT
>NW_013570065.1:9639-10030 GCF_000499745.2 Eimeria mitis | reverse complement strand
GATACGGCGGTTTAGATGCCTCAAACCCTCAACAAAACCCTCATATTATCCTGCAGCAGAGCAACACAGCTGGCCGTGCAGTTGCTCGTTCTGTGCCCGACGCGGCCGCGAGCAGCAGCAGCGGCAGCAGCAGCAGCAGCAGCAGCAGCGGCGGTTGCAGCAGTACGGAAGCCGTCGAACTTCGTCACGACATTTCACTACTCAAACTCTAAACCCTAAACCCTAAAAGCTGGAGCAGCAGCAGCAGTTTGCTGCTGCTTCTTCTTCTGCCCCACAGCGCAGCCGACTGGGGGGCCCAGCGAGGGAGCAGCAGCAGCAGCCGCCGCCGCCGCCGCCGCCGCCTCAGCAGCAGCAGCAGCAGCAGAAACAGCAGCAACTGCAGCAGTAACAG
>NW_013570065.1:7233-9539 GCF_000499745.2 Eimeria mitis | reverse complement strand
TGGAGCAGCAGCAGCAGTTTGCTGCTGCTTCTTCTTCTGCCCCACAGCGCAGCCGACTGGGGGGCCCAGCCAGGGAGCAGCAGCAGCAGCAGCCGCCGCCGCCGCCGCCTCAGCAGCAGCAGCAGCAGCAGCAGAAACAGCAGCAACTGCAGCAGGAACAACAACAATAGATTAATAAAAATACTATGGACATATTCCGCCTGCTCAAGTGCTGTCACCGGCACCGAAACAGACGAAACACACAGACACCACAGGTAGGGTTGAGGGTTTAGGGTTTAGGGTTTAGGGTTTGCGAAACCCTAAACCCTAACCCTCCAAGGAGGAAATAACTATTCCTTTGTTTTTGAGTCTGTCTTTTTGTGCTGTCATCCCCGCCGCTGCTGTTCTTGCTGTCCCTGTCGCTGCTGCTGCTGCTGCTGCTGCTGCTGCTGCTGAAAGCTGAGAGTGAGCAGGGCTGACGCTTCAACCCTAAGCCGCAAACCCTTGACTCAATACGGTGTAGGGTTTAGGGTTTAGGGTTTAGGATTTCGGCTGTGTGAAGTCCGTGCAGTACGACGCGGAGCCTCCTCCTGAAACCCGACCGGCGCAGCAGCAGCAGCAGCAGCAGCAGCAACAGCAGCAGCAGCTGCTGCAACCAGCGTACAAACAGCAACCCAAGCAGCAGCAGCAGCAGTCACTGCGTCATCCCCCCGATTCCTCCTCCCAGGGGTCTCTCAGGCTTCCAAGTGCAGCAGAAACAGCAGCAGCGTGGCCGCCTGCTGCAGCATCAGCAGCAGCAGACACCGCAGCAGCAGGGCCCCACTCAGCAGCAGCTCCAACAGCAGGAAGTGCAGCAGAAGCAGCAGCAGCAGCAAAACTGAGGGAAGTAGCTGCATATGGAACACGGGATATAGAAACATCCGACGCAGCAGAGGCTGAAATCAAAGCAGCAATTGCTGCTGCTGCTGCTGCTGCTGCTGCTGCTGCTGCAGAAAGAGATCTGAACGCAGCGACAGCAGCAGCAGAAGCTGCAGCAGCAGCAGAGCTCTATTCAGCAAAAAGAGAAGCAGAAGAAGAAACTCAAAGAGAGGAGACGACAGCAGCAGCAGAAACAGCAGCAGAAGCAGCAGAATCCGAGGCCGCAAGAACTGCAGCAGCAGCAGGACCGGATACAGGTGAAGCAGCAACAGCAGAAGCAACAGAAGCAGCAGCAGCAAAGGCAGCGGGGGCAGCTAAAGCTGGAGCAGCAACGGAAACAGCAGCTGAGACTGCAGCGACAGAAGCAGCAGCTGCAGCAGCAGCAGCTGCAGCAGCAGCAGCAGCAGCCGACACAGCAGCAACAGAAGTTTCTACTGCAGCAGTACCTGTCCTAGCAGCGGGAACAGCAACAGCAGCTGCTGCTGGTACTGCAGCAAAGGCAGCAGCAGAAGCAGAAACAGCAGCAACACGCGAAGCAGAAATAGCCATAGCGGCTGCGGAAGCAGCAACAGCAGCAGCAGCAGCAGCAACAGCAGCGGCAGCTGAAACAGAAGCTGGCGCAGAGATAACAGCAGCAGCAGCAGCAGAAGCAGTAGCAGCAGCAGCAACAAAGATGGCTCCAGTAGGAGATCGTGCTGCGGCGTCTTCAGCAGCAGCACCAGGAAAGGCAGACGGAGCAGCAGCAGCAGCAGCAGCAACACCAGCAGCAGCAGCAGCAGCAGCAGAAAGAGAAATGGCTGTTGTGCCTCGCAGCGAGGATAGATCTGAAGGAAAGATGGGGGCGACGCTCTTCGACCTGCAGAGGGGCCTCTGCACCTTCAGGTTTTGGGGGCCCCACGTAGATGAAGCATGGGTGAGGGTTTAGGGTTTAGGGTTTAGGGTTTGGGGTTTGTTGTATAGGGTTGAGAATTCGGCTGTATGGGTTCTTTTAACAGAGCCAGGACTGCATACAAACACGTCTACGGCATAATATCTAGGGTGTAGGGTTTAGGGTTTAGGGTTTAGGGTTTAGTTTTGAGGGTTTAGGGTTTGTGAGGCTCAGGTGGAGATTGAGCGGGATAGTTTCGCCCTCGAAAAAGAAGAAGGTGACCAGTGGTCTGTTTGTCTTTCGGGTGTACGTCCAGGTGCTTCTTATCATTTTGTCTTTACTTCAAACTGCAATGATTGCTACCACCGAGAAGGAGAAATCCTTCATAGACGTGAGCTAGGGTTTAGGGTTTAGGGTTTAGGGTTTAGGGTTTGGGGTTTAGGGTTTAGGGTTCTTCGAGGCTAAGAGTTGGGCTCACAGCCCACGCAGGTCATGATGCCAGCGTCGGGTTTCCTGCTGCTGCTGCTGCTGCAGCAGGAGC
>NW_013570065.1:6059-6973 GCF_000499745.2 Eimeria mitis | reverse complement strand
CAGCAGCAGCAAAACTGAGGGAAGTAGCTGCATATGGAACACGGGATATAGAAACATCCGACGCAGCAGAAGCAGAAATCAAAGCAGCAATTGCTGCTGCTGCTGCTGCTGCTGCTGCAGAAAGAGATTTGAACGCAGCAACAGCAGCAGCAGAAGCTGCAGCAGCAGCAGAGCTCTATTCAGCAAAAAGAGAAGCAGAAGAAGAAACTCAAAGAGAGGAGACGACAGCAGCAGCAGAAACAGCAGCAGCAGAAACAGCAGCAGAAACAGCAGCAGAATCCGAGGTCGCAAGAACTGCAGCAGCAGCAGGACCGAATACAGGTGAAGCGGCAACAGCAGAAGCAACAGAAGCAGCAGCAGCAAAGGCAGCGGGGGCAGCTAAAGCTGGAGCAGCAACGGGAACAGCAGCTGAGACTGCAGCGACAGAAGCAGCAGCTGCAGCAGCAGCTGCAGCAGCAGCAGCAGCAGCAGCCGAAACAGCAGCAACAGAAGTTTCTACTGCAGCAGTACCTGTACTAGCAGCGGGAACAGCAACAGCAGCTGCTGCTGGTACTGCAGCAAAGGCAGCAGCAGAAGCAGAAACAGCAGCAACACGCGAAGCAGAAATAGCCATAGCGGCTGCGGAAGCAGCAACAGCAGCAGCAGCAGCAGCAACAGCAGCGGCAGCTGAAACAGAAGCTGGCGCAGAGATAACAGCAGCAGCAGCAGCAGAAGCAGTAGCAGCAGCAGCAGCAAAGATGGCTCCAGCAGGAGATCGTGCTGCGGCGTCTTCAGCAGCAGCACCAGGAAAGGCAGACAGAGCAGCAGCAGCAGCAGCAGCAGCAACACCAGCAGCAGCAGCAGCAGCAGCAGAAGAAAGAGAAATGGCTGTTGTGCCACGCAGCGAGGATAGATCTGAAGGAAAGATGGGGGCC
>NW_013570065.1:5372-6017 GCF_000499745.2 Eimeria mitis | reverse complement strand
ACCTTCAGGTTTTGGGGGCCCCACGTAGATGAAGCATGGGTGAGGGTTTAGGGTTTAGGGTTTAGGGTTTAGGGTTTAGGGTTTGGGGTTTGTTGTATAGGGTTGAGAATTCGGCTGTATGGGTTCTGTTAACAGAGCCAGGACTGCGTACAAACACGTCTACGGCATAATATCTAGGGTTTAGGGTTTAGGGTTTAGGGTTTAGGGTTTAGGGTTTGTGAGGCTCAGGTGGAGATTGAGCGGGATAGTTTCGCCCTCGAAAAAGAAGAAGGTGACCAGTGGTCTGTTTGTCTTTCGGGTGTACGTCCAGGTGCTTCTTATCATTTTGTCTTTACTTCAAACTGCAATGATTGCTACCACCGAGAAGGAGAAATCCTTCATAGACGTGAGCTAGGGTTTAGGGTTTAGGGTTTAGGGTTTGGGGTTTAGGGTTTAGGGTTCCTCGAGGCTAAGTGTTGGGCTCACAGCCCACACAGGTCATGATGCTAGCGTCGGGTTTCCTGCTGCTGCTGCTGCTGCTATGTTAGCTGCAGCTGCTCCTGCTGCTGCAGTTGCCTCAGTTGCTGCTGCAGCAGGAGCTGCAGCAGCAGCAGCTGCTGCTGCTGCTACTGGAAATGCAGCAGCAATTATAGTGATAGTGTACGC
>NW_013570065.1:5154-5272 GCF_000499745.2 Eimeria mitis | reverse complement strand
GCTCTGGGTGCTGCTGCTGCTCCTGCATGGTACTGTTTGCAAGTAATTCCGTTGCTGCTGCTGCTGCTGCTGCTGCTGCTGCTGCTGTTGCTGTTGCTGCTGCTGTTGCTGTTGCTGT
>NW_013570065.1:4869-4958 GCF_000499745.2 Eimeria mitis | reverse complement strand
GTCCACCTTCGTTACGCCAAAAGAGGGGCAGACGTGAGCGCAGAGAGGGTTTAGGGTTTAGGGTTTAGGGTCTAGGGTTTAAGTTTTAC
>NW_013570065.1:3962-4159 GCF_000499745.2 Eimeria mitis | reverse complement strand
AATACATAGCTTCCTTGGTGAGCTCCATGGATCTGAATTTCTGTTTTAGGGTTTAGGGTTTAGGGTTTAGCGTTTACGGAGGGTTTAGGGTTTAGGGTTTATGGTTTGCGTATAGCTGTTTAGTGTTTACTATGTGGAATCCGTGGTTTTTGGTTTGGGATTAAGGGTTTTGTTTGTAGGGTTAAGGGTTTATGTTG
>NW_013570065.1:2971-3862 GCF_000499745.2 Eimeria mitis | reverse complement strand
GTCCACCTTCGTTACGCCAAAAGAGGGGCAGACGTGAGCGCAGAGAGGGTTTAGGGTTTAGGGTTTAGGGGCTAGGGTCTAGGATTTAAGGTTTAGGTTTTAGGGTTTAGGGTTTGTAGGGTTTGTGGTGTCGGTGCAGAGTGTTTGAGGCCCTCGCGGAGAAAGTCGAATACATAGCTTCCTTGGTGAGCTCCATGGATCTGAATTTCTGTTTTAGGGTTTAGGGTTTAGGGTTTAGGGTTTACGGGGGGTTTAGGGTTTAGGGTTTATGGTTTGCGTATAGCTTTTTAGGGTTTACTGTGTTTTGGGATTAAGAGTTTTGTTTGTAGGGCTAAGGGTTTATTTTTTAGAATAAAGGGTTTAGGGTTTAGGGTTTAGGGTTTGCGTGTAGGGTTTTACAGCGATCGAGCTGATGCCAGTGCAGGAGTTTGGGGGTTTGTGGGGCTATAACCCTCGGCTGCTCCTCGCCGTCCACTCCCCCTACGGAAACCCCCAAACCCTCGAGGAGTTTGTTAGGTGCTGCCACAAACACGATATCGCGGTCAGCGAGGGTTTAGGGTTTAGGGTTTAGGGTCTAGGAGTTGGCGGTTAGGGGCTGGGGTTTAGCGTTTAGGGTTTAGGGGCTATGGTTTGGGAGCTTGGAGTTTAGGTTTGAGGTTTTAGGGTTTAGGGTTTAGGGTTTAGGGCTTCAAGTCTGGGGTTTACGAGCTGCAGTCTGGGTTCTGGGGTTTAGGGTTTAGGGTTTAGGGTTTAGGGTTTAGGGTTTATGCAGGTGATCTTCGACTTGGTGCTCAACCATGGATCTGCGAAGCTGAATTCTCTGTGGAATTGGGATGGGTACGTCAGCTGCTGTTGCTGCTGCTGTTGCTGCTGTAGCTGCTGCTGCTGCTG
>NW_013570064.1:9283-10660 GCF_000499745.2 Eimeria mitis | reverse complement strand
ATATATATATATATATATATATATATATATATATATATATATATATATATATATATATATATATATTTCAAGGGTTTAGGGTTTAGGGTTTAGGGTTTGTGTGTGTGAATACCTGGCTTACACATTTATAGTTTTATGTACAACACATATATTCATATATAAATATCAAAGGATCTGAATTTCAAGGTTTTAGGGTTTACGAGGGTTTATGAGGGTTTATGAGGGTTTATGAGGGTTTATGAGGGTTTACGAGGGTTTACGAGGGTTTGTGAGGGTTTATGAGGGTTTAGGGTTTATGAGGGTTTAGGGTTTGTGAATTAGGGCAAGCGGAGCAGGATGTTTGATCCCCCCAAAGAAACGCAGAAAACAGCATACAAATCACTCCCTGTCTTTTCTATAAAACCCTAGGGTTTAGGGTCTAGGGTTTAGGGTTTACGAGGGTTTAGGGTTTGTGAATCAGGGCAAGCGTAGCGGGGTGTTTGGGGCTTACTTGTTGGCTGTATTTGACCCCGAGACGGAGAGCTACCAGAGCGCATGCAACCCACTCTCTATCATTTCTATAAACCCCTAGGGTTTACGAGGGTTTAGGGTTTAGGGTTTACGAGGGTTTGTGAATCAGGGCAAGCGTAGCGGGGTGTTTGGGGCTTACTTGTTGGCTGTATTTGACCCCGAGACGGAGAGCTACCAGAGCGCATGCAACCCACTCTATCATTTCTATAAAACCCTAGGGTTTATGAGGGTTTAGGGTTTACGAGGGTTTGTGAATCAGGGAAAAAGAAGTGGAGTGTTTGGGGCTTACTTGTTGGCTGTATTTGACCCCGAGACGGAGAGCTACCAGAGCGCATACAAATCACTCCCTGTCTTTCCTAGGGTTTAGGGTTTAGGGCCTAGGGTTTACGAGGGTTTACGAGGGTTTAGGGTTTGTGAATCAGGGCAAACGCAGCGGGGTGTTTGGGGCTTACTTGTTGGCTGTATTTGACCCCGAGACGGAGAGCTACCAAAGCGCATGCAAGGCGGGCACGGGTTTCTCCAACGATGAGCTTTCTTCTCTTTTCTGCCGCATGCAGCAACACGTCAGCCCCAATAAAAAATATTATTATGATACTCTACTGGTAATACACAAAATCTAGGGTTTATCAGGGTTTAGGGTTTATCAGGGTTTAGGGTTTATCAGGGTTTAGGGTTTATCAGGGTTTAGGGTTTGTGAGTGTGGCTAGAAGCAACAGAAGTCTGGGAATGTGTTCAGGGTTTAGGATTTAGGGTTTAGGGTTTAGGGTTTATGAGGGTTTAGGGTTTATGAGGGTTTAGGGTTTAGGGTTTAGGGTTTGTGAGCAGGAGCCTGACGTGTGGCTAGAAGCAACAGAAGTCTGGGAATGT
>NW_013570064.1:8732-9183 GCF_000499745.2 Eimeria mitis | reverse complement strand
TCTCTTTTCTGCCGCATGCAGCAACACGTCAGCCCCAATAAAAAATATTATTATGATACTCTACTGGTAACACACAAAATCTAGGGTTTATCAGGGTTTAGGGTTTGGGGTTTATGAGGGTTTAGGGTTTACGAGGGTTTAGGGGGTTGGAGGGGAGAGGAGGGGAGAGGAGGGTTTATGAGGGTTTAGGGGGGAGAGGGGGAGGTTTAGTAGGGTTTATTGTTCTGCTAGGGTTTAGGGTTTAGGGTTTAGGGTTTGTGAGCAGGAGCCTGACGTGTGGCTAGAAGCAACAGAAGTATGGGAATGTGCTGCTGCTGATTTGTCTCTTTCTCCCGTACACACTGCAGCCAGACACCAAACCCCCGATGCAAGAGTAAACCCTAAACCCTAAACCCTAAACCCTCATAAACCCTAAACCCTAAACCCTAGAAACGGTACACACTGCAGCCAG
>NW_013570064.1:8045-8618 GCF_000499745.2 Eimeria mitis | reverse complement strand
ACCCTAAACCCTCATAAACCCTAAACCCTAAACCCTCATAAACCCTAAACCCTAAACCCTAAACCCTAGACACGGTACACACTGCAGCCAGACACCAAACCCCCGATCCAAGAGTAAACACTAAAACCTAAACCCTCATAAACCCTAAACCCTAAACCCTAGAAACGGTACACACTGCAGCCAGACACCAAACCTCCGATGCAAGAGTAAACCCTAAACCCTAAACCATAGACCCTAGACACACAAAAACGCAGACAGAAGGAGTTGCTGTAAACCCTAAACCCTAAACCCTCAATCCTACAGACCCCAAACCCCTGACAAAAAGATAAACCCTAAACCCTAATAAAACAAAACAAAGCAAAACAAAACAAAACAAAATAAAACAAAAACAAAATAAATAAATAAACAAACAAATATATTTATATTTATTTTTTTTTAGGGAGTTAGTTTACGTTTCCCCCGTTTTCTGCGGCTACGCGAAGACAAAACCCCAGAAACAGCAACCACTGCAGCAGAGCTCTTCTCTATCTATTCTAATCAGTTTAAATCACCAGCAGCAAACAGCAGCAGCAG
>NW_013570064.1:6752-7945 GCF_000499745.2 Eimeria mitis | reverse complement strand
CCTAAACCCTAAACCCTCATAAACCCTAAACCCTAAACCCTAGAAACGGTACACACTGCAGCCAGACACCGAACCGCCGATGCACGAGTAAACCCTAAACCCTAAACCCTCATAAACCCTAAACCCTAAACCCTCATAAACCCTAAACCCTAAACCCTCATAAACCCTAAACCCTAAACCGTAAATCCTAGAAACGGTACACACTGCAGCCAGACACCAAACCCCCGATGCAAGAGTAAACCCTAAACCCTAAACCCTAAACCCTAGACACACAAAAACGCAGACAGAAAGAGTTGCTGTAAACCCTAAACCCTAAACCCTCAATTGTACAGACACCAAACCCCTGACAAAAAGATAAACCCTAAACCCTAATAAAATAAAACAAAACAAAATAAAACAAAACAAAATAAAACAAAATAAAATAAAACAAAACAAAACAAAATAAAACAAAAACAAAATAAATAAATAAAAAACAAATATATTTATATTTATTTTTTTTTAGGGAGTTAGTTTACGTTTCCCTCGTTTTCTGCGGCTACGCGAAGACAAAACCCCAGAAACAGCAACCACTGCAGCAGAGCTCTTCTCTATCTATTCTAATCAGTTTAAGTCACCAGCAGCAACCAGCAGCAGCAGCAGCAGCAGCAGCAGCAGCAGCAGCAGCAGCAATGCGGATAGCTGCAGCAGCAATACGGATGCCAGCAGCAGCAGCAGCAGCAGCAGCAGCAGCAATATGGATAGCAGCAGCAGCAGCAGCAATATGGATGGCAGCAGCAGCAGCAGCAGCAATACGGATGGCAGCAGCAGCAGCGTGGATAGCAGCAGCAGCAGCAGCAACATGGATAGCAGCAGCAGCAGCAGCAGCAGCAGCAGTAACAGCGGCACTACCGACAGTAGCAGCGGCGATACGGATAACAGCAGCAGCAGCAGCAGCAGCAGCGAGGACAGCAGCAGCAGCAGCAGCAGCAATAAGGACAGCAGCAGCAGCAGCAGCTGTGTTGTGGACGAGAAAGTGGAGGTACCCAGCAGCAGCAGCAGCGGCAGCAGCAGCAGCAGCAGCAGCAATAAGGACAGCAGCAGCAGCACAGCTCAAACCGAGAACGAAGAAAAAGAAAAAGAAAAGCAGCAACCAGCAGCAGACAGCATGGCCACTGATTAAGAACTCTGCCGCTCGTGCTGCAGCAGCAGCAGCA
>NW_013570064.1:5230-6652 GCF_000499745.2 Eimeria mitis | reverse complement strand
AAGGACAGCAGCAGCAGCACAGCTCAAACCGAGAACGAAGAAAAAGAAAAAGAAAAGCAGCAACCAGCAGAAGACAGCATGGCCACTGATTGAGAACTCTGCTGCTCGTGCTGCAGCAGCAGCAGCAGCAGCAGCAGCAGCAACAGCAGCAGCTGTAGTTGTAGCGATTTCATACGAGGGGTACGGCGTTACTGTTCCATCGAGGGTTTAGGGTTTAGGGTTTGTTTAGGGTTTAGGGCTTGTCTAGGGTTTAGTGGCCTCAGTAAGAGACTGACAGCTACAAGCAGCAGCAGCAGCAGCAGCAGCAGCAGCAGCAACAGCAGCAGCAGCAAGAGGCAGAAGAACGCAGAAGTTTCTTTATATTTAAAATAAAAAGAAGAAAATAAAAAGTTTTATTTAAATAACAAACAATTATATTGTTCGTGTAAACAAACACTTGGGGTGTATAGGCACCTCTTGGGGTGTATAGGCAGCTCCTGGCTGCTGCATATATTTATATATATCCCTTTGTCTCTCAGAATAACAAAAATAATAAATATTTTTGTTATTCTAACAATAATAATAATAAATATTAATATTATTATTATTATTTTCGTTTTAAAACGTAAATATTCCTGCTGCTGCTCCCGCTGCTGCTGCTGCTGTTGCTGCTGCTGCTGCTGCTGCTGCTGCTGCTGCTGCTGCTGCTGCTGCTGCTGATCAATACAAGAAACAACTAATATATATAAACACACCAATAAATAACAATTAATATAATATTAAATTAATAATATTATATTTTTGTTATTTAACTGTATTTATATTTATATTTATATTTATATTTATATTTATATTTATATTTATATTTATATTTATATTTATATTTATATTTATATTTATATTTATATTTATATTTATATTTATATTTATATTTATATTTATATTTATATTTATTGTTTTTGTTTGTCTATTATGTTGATGCTTCTGCCGCTTTATTTTAATTGTTTTTCTTTCTTTTGTTTTCTTTATTTTTTATTTTTTATTTTTATTTTTATTTTTATTGGTGTTATTATTATATATTATTTATATATATTATTTATATTTATTTTTTATTTTTATTATTTATATTTATTTTTTATTTTTATTTTTTATTTTTATTAGTATTAATATAATAACAACAAAAAATATATAAAATAAATAAAATAAAAATAAATACATAGAGAGAGTCAGTGTAAGAGTATAGAGCTAAACCCTAAACCCTAAACCCTAAACCCTAAACCCTCGCTAAACCCTCATTGAAGCAAACCCTAGAAAACGATACAAAGAATATCGACAGAGTTCAACTGAAACCCTAAACACTAAACCCTAAACCCTCATTACATATATTCAGTGTTTTCCATTGAATAATTAAGGGTTCTCTTCAAGTATTTCGCACCCGTATGC
>NW_013570064.1:4924-5130 GCF_000499745.2 Eimeria mitis | reverse complement strand
ATATTTATATTTATATTTATATTTATATTTATATTTATATTTATATTTATATTTATATTTATATTTTATTCTTTTTTTACTGCCGGCTGCATTCATTGTTTTTTATTTTTACCTTATTTCTGTTTATTTTTTATTTTTATTTATTTTTTTTTTTTATTTTTTTTTTTATTTTATTTTTTATTTTATTTATTTTTGTGTTTTTCTTT
>NW_013570064.1:3251-3572 GCF_000499745.2 Eimeria mitis | reverse complement strand
GCATCTGTTGCTGCTGCTGCTGCTGCTTTTTCTGCTGCTGATGCTGCAGATACACCTGAAACCGCTGCTGGGAGGGGCAGCAGCAGCAGCAGCAGCAGCAAAGGAGCTGCAACAAGAGAGATAAATTTGTGTTTCATTGTATTAAAAACAAATAAACTAAATAAAAAAGAAAAAAAAAGAAAAAGAAAAAAGAAAAAATAAACAGAACGATGCTGCTGCTGCGCGCTGCTTACCCTGAGAAGGTGATAGAGAAAAGACAGAATAAATAAAAACTAAAAAAGAAAAAATATTTATTTTATTTATTTTTATAATAATAAATTA
>NW_013570064.1:2922-3151 GCF_000499745.2 Eimeria mitis | reverse complement strand
CAGCAGCAGCAGCAAAGGAGCTGCAACAAGAGAGATAAATTTGTGTTTCATTGTATTAAAAACAAATAAATTAAATAAAAAAGAAAAAAAAGAAAAAAAAAAGAAAAAAGAAACAGAACGATGCTGCTGCTGCGCGCTGCTTACCCTGAGAAGGTGATAGAGAAAAGACAGAAGAAATAAACCCTAAAAAAGAAAAAATATTTATTTTATTTATTTTTATAATAATAAA
>NW_013570064.1:2373-2822 GCF_000499745.2 Eimeria mitis | reverse complement strand
GCATCTGTTGCTGCTGCTGCTGCTGCTTTTTCTGCTGCTGATGCTGCAGATACACCTGAAACTGCTGCTGCAGCAACCAAACGAAACTGCTGCAGCAGCAAAAGAGAGAAACAAAAAGAAAATAAATAAAAACTATTTTGTTTATTTCACTGCAACAACGTCTATTCAAACAGTGCAGCCACGCAGCAGCAACAGCAGCAGCAGCCGCAGCAGCAGCAGCAATGGAGCAGCAGCAGCAGCAGCAGCAGCAGCAGCAGCAGCCAGGTTCAGTGGGGGGGGCCTTGCTGCTACCCTCTGTATAAAGGAGATGATTAAAATGCTTTTCTTTATTTATAAATAATATTATTTTTATTAATTTTATTTATTTTTTTTATTTATTTTATTTATTTTTATCTATCATTACTATTTCTCCTTTCTGCTGTATCTGCGTGGGGGGGAGGCGTTGCTGC
>NW_013570064.1:1850-2211 GCF_000499745.2 Eimeria mitis | reverse complement strand
GCAGCAGCAGTAGCAGCAGCAGCAGCAGTAGCAGCACTAGCAGCAGCAGCAGCAGTAGCAGCAGCAGCAGTAGCAGTAGCAGCAGCAGCAGCAGCAAGAGAGCTTAAGTATCTTCTCATACATAACACAGCCAAGCAGCAGCAATCCTTAATATATAAATATATAAATATATAAATATATAAATATATAAATATATAAATATATAAATATATAAATATATAAATATACAAATATATAAGTATAGAAGTTTATTTATCTTTATCTTTATTTATTATATATATCTTTATATCTTTGTCTCTATTTATTTATATAAACAAAAAAAAAAAATAAATAAATAAAAATATAATAAATACAGCTCCTT
>NW_013570064.1:1259-1826 GCF_000499745.2 Eimeria mitis | reverse complement strand
TTTTTTTTTTTTTTTTTTTTTTTTTTTTTTTTTTTTTTTTTTTTTTTTTTTTTTTTTTTTTTTATAAAAAGCAATAAGCTGGATCGGCATGAAGTTTGACGAAGACGTGTTGCCGCTTTCGGAGAGTTGGGCTGTCTTGTTGGCGCGTTCTTTGCGTCACGGTACATGCTCAGAAACAAACAGAAAAGGTATTTTTCTCTCTCTTTTTGGGGCTTTTTTGCATGCATGCATGCATGCAATGCATGCATGCATGCGTTCATGCATGCAACGCTTTGATTGCGGTTTTTTTGGTGTATTTATTCATGTAGGTAGATATGGATCTATGCATGCATGCATGCATGCATGCATGCATGCAGCTTGTTTTTTTGGGGGCTTGGAATGCATGCATGCATCTCTTTTTTGGGGCTTTCAATGCATGCGCATGCATGCATGCATGCATGCATGCGCATGCATTGGGGTGTCTACGCAGGCAAACAATGCGCCCCCCTTAAACGGGTCCTCTTGGTGGAGTCGGCATCCTTCACGGAGCAGGTAAGCAGCAGCAGCAGCAGCAGCAGCAGCAGCAGA
>NW_013570064.1:302-793 GCF_000499745.2 Eimeria mitis | reverse complement strand
CAGCAGTAGTAGTAGTAGTATATGCTGCTGCTGCTGCTGCTGCTGCTGCTGCATGTTTTCTTTCATCGGATCTATAGAGCAGTTTGGGGTGTATAAACACAGCATCAGCTGCTTCTTCTCCATCTCCTTCTCCTGCTGCTGCTGCTGCTGCTGCTGCTGCTGCTGCTGCTGCTGCTGCTGCTGCTGCTGCTGCTGCTGGTGTGTGGTGCAGGCTGAGTTTATTCGTGAGGTGTCTTCTGTGGTGCTAGACAGAGAGGGGCAGCTCGATGCCGCCAAGCTACGCAACTTCCTCAGGTCTGTACTTTGGGGCTTTCTCATG
Organism: Eimeria mitis; assembly: GCF_000499745.2. Taxonomy (NCBI): domain Eukaryota; phylum Apicomplexa; class Conoidasida; order Eucoccidiorida; family Eimeriidae; genus Eimeria; species Eimeria mitis. The sequence goes on along the minus strand of NW_013570064.1, from coordinate 474 downwards.
CATGCATGCATGCATGCATGCATGCATGCATGCATGCATGCATGCGTGTGTTTTTGCATGCATGCATGCATGCATGTGTATCTGCATGCATGCATGCGTATCTATCTATTCTCCATGAATGCATATAAAAACATACACACACACGAATATACATCTACACACACACAAATAT
>NW_013570064.1:0-283 GCF_000499745.2 Eimeria mitis | reverse complement strand
ATATATATATATATATATATATATATATATATATATATATGTGTGTGTATAGGGGTACAAAGGTGGTGGAGAGCGGCAACATATTGTCTCCATCAACGGAGACAGTTGACGAAGAAAAGGAGACACTTAGAGACTTTATTTTGCGTCATTCTCTTCTTTTTCCCCTCAAAGGAAATTTATTTATTAAAAATAATTTTTTTTATAAATTTAAACAAAAATTTTATAAAGGAGACAATGAAGATGATCAAGGAGACTCTTTTGCTTGTAAGAGTTTGGGTTTATA
>NW_013570063.1:9957-10393 GCF_000499745.2 Eimeria mitis | reverse complement strand
CTCTTTCTGTCTCCATTTATTTTTTTTTGTTTTTATTTGTCTCCTTCTTTCTGTCTCTGTCTTTTTTTCTTACCATATATCTGTATATATGTGCTGCTGCTGCTGCTGCCGTTGCTGCTGTTGCTGCTGCTTCTGCTGTTGCTGTTGCTGTTGCTGCTGCTGCTGCTGCTGCTGCTATTGCTGCTGCTGCTGCTGCTGCTGCTGCTGCAGATCCCTGTCTCCCTGAGCCGTTTGCTGCTGTCTGCGCGGCAAGACCCCACAGCTGTCTCCTTGCGGTGTCTCCTTTCTTATTCTGTCTCTTCTGCTGCTGCTGCACAGCAGCAGCAGCAGCAGCAGCAGCAGCAGCAGCAGCAAGAGGTGGAGGTTCTGCTGCTGCTGCCTTTTAGTTTGCTGCTGTCTCCTCTCTGCCACACCCCGGAGACTCTCACACAGTTCA
>NW_013570063.1:9284-9946 GCF_000499745.2 Eimeria mitis | reverse complement strand
TTTTTTTTTTTTTTTTTTTTTTTTTTTTTTTTTTTTTTTTTTTTTTTTTTTTTTTTTTTGTCTCCTTTTTGTTTTCTTGTGTCTCCCTTTGTGTCTCCCTTTTTATTTTATTTATTTTCTTATGTTTGTCTCCTTTTTTTATTTTTTTTTCTGTCTCCTTTTTTATTTTATTTATTTATTCCTTTTCTGTCTATCTCCTTTTTTATTTTCTTTTGTCTCCTTTTTTATATTATTTATTTTTTTTCTGTCTGCTTATTTTTTATTTGTTTTTTTCTGTCTCCTTTTTTGTTTATTTATTTATTTTTTGTTTGTCTCCTTTTTATTTATTTATTTTCTTTTTTATTTTATTTATTCTTTTCTGCCTGTATCATTTGTTTATTTATTTTTCTTCTTGCTCCTCATTTATTTATTTATTTATTTATTTATTTATATATTTATTTATTTATTTATATATTTATATATTTATTTATATATTTATATATTTATTTATATATTTATTTATTTATTTTGTTTGTCTTTGTGTTTGTGTGTAAACCAGAGCGAGGGAATGAGTCTCCGCTGCAAGGGCGTATCTTCTGTCTCCGTTTCTGTTAGCAGCAGCAGCACCAGCAGCAGCAGACTGGACGGTTAAGGGCCTCTTCTGTGGGGTACTCAGGAACGAC
>NW_013570063.1:8487-9184 GCF_000499745.2 Eimeria mitis | reverse complement strand
GTAAACCAGAGCGAGGGAATGAGTCTCCGCTGCAAGGGCGTATCTTCTGTCTCCGTTTCTGTTAGCAGCATTGCTGCTGCTGTTGCTGCTGCTGCTGCTGCTGCTCCTGCTGCTGCTGCTGCTGCTGCTGCTGCTGCTGGGGGGCCAGCAGCAGCACGGCGGTTTCTGTCTCTTTTAGCAGCAGCAGCAAACATGCATCTGGTTGAGCTGCAGGAGACAAATGCAGCAGCAGCAGCAGCAACAGCAGCAACAGCAGCAGCAGCAACAGCAGCAGCAGACTGGACGGTTAAGGGCCTCTTCTGTGGGGTACTCAGGAACGACCTGCAGCAGAATCTCTCAATCAGTTTGTGTGAGAGGAGACAGCAAAAGGAGACAGGAGACAGAGATGAGCTGCTGTTGTTCTTGTTTTTGTTTTTGTTTTTTTATTTTTTTATTTTGTTTGTTGCTGCTGTTTGTCTCCTTTTGGTTGCTGCATGTGTCTCCGCTTGTCTTTGTTTTTTGTCTCTTTTGTTTTTGTTTGTCTCCTTTTTTCTTTTTTTATTATTTCTTTCTGTTGCTTCTTCTCTCTATCTGTCTCCTTTTTCTTTTTATTTGTTTTTTCTCTGTCTCCTTTTTTGTCTCTTCTTTATTTTGTCTCCTTTTCCTCCTCTTGTCTCTGCTGCTGCTGCTGCTGCTGCAGCAGCAGCAGCAGCAGCAA
>NW_013570063.1:3330-8387 GCF_000499745.2 Eimeria mitis | reverse complement strand
GTTTGTTGCTGCTGTTTGTCTCCTTTTGGTTGCTGCATGTGTCTCCGCTTGTCTTTGTTTTTTGTCTCTTGTTTTTGTTTGTCTCCTTTTTTCTTTTTTTATTATTTCTTTCTGCTGCTTCTTCTTTCTATCTGTCTCCTTTTTCTTTTTATTTGTTTTTTCTCTGTCTCCTTTTTTGTCTCTTCTTCTTTCTTTTGTCTCCTTTTCCTCCTCTTGTCTCTGCTGCAGCAGCAGCAGCAACAGCAGCAGCAGCAGCAGCAGCAGCAACAGCATCAGCAGCAGCAGCAGCAGCAGCAGCAGTTGCTGGCTGTTGTTTTCTGTCTCCTTCATCTCGCTCTCAGTTCTCTGTCTAGCTGCTGTTCCTTCTGCTGTCTCCTGCAGCAGCAGCAGCAGCAGCAGCAGCTGCTGCTGCTGCTGCTGCTGCTGCTGCTTTTGTCTTTGCTGCCAGCATCTGTCCTGCTGCAGCGCATCGTATCTACGCAGCTAAAACCCTAAACCCTAAACCCTAAACCCTAATTTGTGTATTTACTGGTTGTTTGTCTCCACTCCTTTTTTTAATTTTTTATTTTTTTTTATTTTTTTTTATTTTCTTTTTATTTTCTTTTTCTTCTTATTGCTGTTGTTGTTGCTATCGTGCTGCTGCAACTGCTGCTGCTCTTACAGCTGCTGCTGCTGCTGCTGCTGCTGCTGCTGCTGCTGCTGCTGCTGGGGGGTTGCTTATCCTAGGTGGACGTAGTTTAGGGGTTTGTTTAGGGGTCAGGGTTTAGGGTTTAGGGTTTAGGGTTTAAGGGTTAGGGTTTAGGGTTTAGTGTTAGTAGGTTTGTAGTAACTACCAGTGAAGAAAATCTTTATTTTTAGGGTTTAGGGTTTAGGGTTTAGGGTTTAGGGTTTAGGGTTTAGTCTGTATAGGGGTGCCTCAGCTGCACAGCTAAGAAGGGTTTCCTTTATAAATAAAAAAATATAAAAAACTTTATTTTATTTATTTATTTATTTATTTTAATAAAGAGATAAAGAAACAACAGTCACAAATACAGGCAGAGCTGTATTCTGTTGGATGAGGGTTTAGGGTTTAGGGTTTAGGGTTTGGGGTGGGGTCACCAGTATGCGGAGGGTTTAGGGTTTAGGGTTTAGGGTTAAACTCTTTTTTTCTTGATTAAACACCAGAAAATAAATTTATAATTATATTTATAGTTTATAAATTGCTTTTACGCTTTATTTTGATGCTTCTAGGGTCTAGGGTTTAGGGTTTAGGGTTTAGGGTTTAGGGTTTAGGGTGCCGCTGCGGTGTATGCAAATGCAGTAAAAGAGAAGAAATTTCGACGAATTAATAAATTAATTTAAATTATTTTAATTTATTTTAATTTATTTTTATTAATTAAAACAAATTCATCAGTTATTTCGGGTGTCACTGCAGCTCACCCACCGGTGCAGCAGCAGAGAACCACTGGACCGAGGGTTTAGGGTTTAGGGTTTAGGGTTTAGAGATTAGGGTTTTTTATTTATTTTTATATGAAATTAAATATATAAAACGCCAAGAAATAAACTATAAACCCTAAACCCTAAACCCTAAACCACCGCAACACCACCCACCACCAGCACCGACCAACACACCCACCACCGGGGGGCCTAAACCCTAAACCCTAAACCCTAAACCCTAAACCCTAAACCCTAAACCCTCAACATAAAACATTGAGTTATAACCCCTAAACCCCTAAACTTTAACTTTAAACCCTAAATCCTAATTTGTAAACCCTAAACCCTAAACCCTAAACCCTAATTTTTCAGTTGTCTGTACACCGCGGAGCCTTCAGGGGGCCATCAGCAGCAAACACACACAGAGTATGCAGCTGCACGAGAAGAAGCAAAAAAAGTAGCAGCAGCAGCAGCTGCAGCAGCAGCTGCAGCAGCAGCTGCAGCAACAGCAGCTGCAGCAGCTGCAGCAGCTGCGACGCCAGCAGCGGGGGCCAAAGGGCGGCTAGAGTAAATACCCCGACCCCAGCAGCACCAACACCACCAGCAGCAGCAGCAGCAGCAGCGGCGGCAGCAGCAGCAGCAGCAGCAGCAGCAGCAAGGATGAGCTGGCGAGACAAGGAGGTGTTTGCTGCTGCAGCTGAGGGGAGACGAAGAGCAGCAGCAGCAGCAGCAGCAGCAGCAGCATACGAGCAGCAGCACAGCAGCGGGCGTTCCTTTGGCTTGTCTACCCCCCGCAGCAGCAGCAGCAGCAACAGCAGCAACAGCAGCAGCAGCAGCAGCAGCAGCAGACTGAGGAGCTTCCGTAATGGCTGCGACAGAAGCTCAAGGGGCAGCAGAAGCTGCAGCAGGAGGTGCAGCAGCAGCAGCAGCTTGCAGCTGCACGAAGATAGCCGTTCTGCTGCTGCTGCTGCTGCCGCTGCTGCTGCACCTCAGATCCGCAGCAGCAGCAGGATGATGAGGTGCAGCAGCAGCAACAGCAGCAGCAGCAGCGGCAGCAGCAGCAGCAGCAGCAGCAGCAGCAGCAACACCACTGGCCTCGGACGCACCGCTAATAGCGGGCGGTCTGCGACTGATGCTAGCCGAGGCATTGCTGCTGCTGCTGCTGCTGCTCCTGCTGCTGCTGCTCCTGCTGCTGCTGCTCCTGCTGCTCCTGCTGCAGCTCCCGCTGCTTCTGCCCGTGTTGCTCCACCTCCTGCTGCTCGTGCTGCTGCTGCTGCTGCACCTGCTGCTGCTGCTTCTGCCCGTGCTGCTCCTGCTCCCGCTGCTTCTGCTGCTCCTGCTGCTGCTGCCTCCGGTACTCGTGCTGCTGCTGCTCCTGCTGCTGCTGCTCCTGCTGCTCGTGCTGCGGCTACTGCTGCTGCACCTGCTACTCGGGCTGCTGCTGCTCCTGCTGCTGCTGCTCCTGCTGCTCGTGCTGCTCCTGCTGCTCGTGCTGCTCCTGCTGCTGCTGCTGCTCCTGCTGCTGCTGCTCCTGCTCGCGCTGCTCCTGCTGCTGCTGCTCGTGCTGCTGCTGCTCCTGCTATTCGTGCTGCTGCTGGTCCTGGTGTTTCTCCTCCTGCTGCTCCTGCTGCTGCTCGCACTGCCCCTTCTGCTGCTGCTGCTGCTGCTGCTGCTCCTGTTCCTGCAGCAGTTGCTGCCGCTCCTGCTGCCGCTGTTGCTGCTGCTCCTGCGGCTGCTCCTGCTGCATCTCCAGAGTCTGCTGCTGCTGCTGCTGCTGCTGCTGCTGCTGCTGTGCTTCCTACCCCGATGGGGCGGACCCGCAGCAGCAGCCGTGCAGATAGCAGCAGCAGCAGCAGCAACAGCAGCAGCCGCAGCAGCAGCATAACTCGCAGCTTTCAGCAGCGCCGATGCCGCGTTGCTGCAGCAGACGCAGCAACCACTCCTGCTGCTGCTGCTGCTGCTGCAGCAGCTGCTGCTGTGGTATCTTATGCAGCAGCAAAGTCAGCAGCAGCAGCAAAAAACGCAGCAGCAGCAGCAGCAGCAAAACCAGCTGTAGCATCACCAACAAGGGGCAGGAGACGGACCAGACCCCGTGCTGCTTCAGCAGCAACTGCAGCAAACGATGAAGCAGCAGCAGCAGCAGCAGCAGCAACACCAGCAGCAGCAGCAGCAACACCAGCAGCAGCAGCACCAGCAGCAGCAGCAGCAACACCAGCAGCAGCAGCAGCACCAGCAACACCAGCAGCAGCACCAGCAACACCAGCAGCAGCGCATGCAAATACGCCTTCTCCTAGGAGTAATAGAGGTAAGCCCACGTGCTGCTGTCTAGGCTGTGCTACTGCTGCTGCTGTTGCTGTTGCTGCTGCTGCTGCTGCTGCTGCACTCTTGCTGCTGCTGCTGCATGCTTGCTGCTGCTGTTGCATGTTTGCTGTTGCTCAGGCAATTCGAGTGTACGTACATACCACCCCCTCCAACGGTAGGTGCTGCAGCAGCAAAACCTCGTCAGCCCAGTTGCTGCTGCTGCTGCTGCTGCTGCTGCTGTTGCTGCTGCTGCTGCTGCTGCTGCTGCTTCGCTTCAATCCTGCAGCACCAGAGATGTGTGATGTCTGTTCTTTTTCTGTTGTTGTTTTATTTTTTACTATTTCTCTTGCTGCTACTTCTTCTGCTTCTGCTGCTGCTGCTCCTGCTGCTGCTGCTGCTGCTGCTCCTGCTGCTGCTGCTGCTGCTGCTGCTGCTGCTGCTGCTGCTGCTGCTGCTGCAGGCATTTTCGGATGGATTCTAGCCGTTTATTTTTGTCTGGTTTAAAGGAAGCAAGACAGGTGGAGGGACTAAGCGAGTTTTTGCTGCAGCAGTTTGGGGGGCAAGAAGCTGCTGCTGCTGCTGCTGCTGCTGCTGCTCCTGCTGCTGCTGCTGCTGCTGCTGCTGCTGCTGCTGCTGATCAAGAGAAGCCCGAGGCTATCCAGAGAAGAAGCAGCAGCATAGGGAGTGACATCCGCAGCAGCCCATGCACCCAACAGCAGCAGCAGCAGCAGCAGCAGGAGCAGCAGCAGGAGGAGGATGAATACAACAACAGAAGCAGGAGCCGCAGCCGCAGCAGCAGCAGGAGCAGCAGCAGCAGCAGCAAGTATGCTGAGTCTGAGAGCGATGGAGAAGGATGGGATGATTACGGGAGAGAGAATTCGTTGTCTTTGTGTCTTTCTAATATAAATGAGGAGCCCTTTGTCTTGCTGCTGCAGCAGCTGCAGCAGCAGCAATACCCTAAACTAAGACATCTACAAATAGATCTCATCGCTATGCGCTGGACTGAACCACTCATTCAGCTGCTGCGGTATCTTCCTGCTGCTGCTGCTGCTGCTGCTGCTGCTGCTGTTGCTGCTGGTGTTGCTGGTGTTGCTGCTGTTGCTGCTGCTGTTGTTGCGCGTATTTTGATGCTAGTCCGGGTGTTTCAACCCCAGTATTTGTTCTGCTGCTGCTGCTGCTGCTGCTGCTGTTCTGCTGCTGTTGCTGCTGTCCTGCTGCTGTTGCTGCTGCTGCTGCTGTTCTGCTGCTGTCGCTGCTGTTGCTGCAGCTGCTGCAGCAGTTTCTACTCTCATATAAGTTGCGTGTATTTGTGTGTTGCCTCTGCTGCCCCTGCTCCTGCCCCT
>NW_013570063.1:1788-3230 GCF_000499745.2 Eimeria mitis | reverse complement strand
TTTTTTTTTTTTATATATTTGTTGATAGAGACAGTGCAGCTATAAATATATGTTTCTGTCTCATGTTACCTCCCTATACACCCCAGCTGCAGCTCTCTGCTTATTATATTATATTTTTTTTAATATAATTATATTATAATAAATAAAATAAAATAAAATAAAATAAAATAAAAATAAAATAAAATATAATTGTATTATAGCACGTTGTTTATACTATTTTATATTATAAACTTTTTGTGTATTTATTGAGACGCAACGAATAGAAAATATAAAAAATATATAAATATAAACAAAATAAATAAATAAATAAATATTTTATTTATATTATTATAATAAATAAAAACCCTAAACCCTAAACACCGGACCCTAAACCCTAAACCCTAAACACCGGACCCTAAACCCCAAACCCTAAACCCTAAACCCTAAACCCTAAAATCAGTACAGACAAAAATAAATAAAAAACAAAAAAAAAGATTTCATTCATATATTATAAATAAATAAATAAATAAATAAATAAATAAATAAATATAATGCATGCAAATTATATAAAATAAAACAAGAGGGGAGGGGGGGGCGCCTGGGTATGCATGCAGCTGCCTATACAGCTGGCGTTGCGGTTTGTATTTTCTTTATATTAAAAACAACTAAAACCCCAAAACCCAAATAAAAAAAAATAAAAATAAAAATAATAAAATACAAAAAAAACAAAAGAAACACATACACCAACAGCACCAGCAGCCGCCGCCACCGCAGCAGCAGCAGCAGCAGCCACCGCCGCGCATCACCATCACCAGCAGCAGCAGCAGCAGCAGCAGCAGCAGCAACAGCAGCAACATGCATGCAAGTATGACCCATATTTCTGCATGTTTTTTTCTAACTAAGCTGAATAAAATAAAATAAAAAGGAAATAAATAAAATAGATAAAAATGGTAAATATCCCGAAAACAAGAAATACTTTTTGTAGGGGACCCAAATGTAAACGTCATACCCCACACAAAGTTTCACAATATAAAAAAGGTAAAGATTCACTCGTAGTACAGGGCAAACGCCGCTATGACGCCAAACAAAAAGGCTTCGGGGGACAAACTAAACCCATATTCAGAAAAAAAGCTAAAACTACTAAAAAAATTGTACTCAAACTCGTGAGCTGCTGCTGCTGCTGCTGCTGCTGCTGCTGCTGCTGCTGCTGCTGCTGCTGCTGGTGATGGTGCTGGTGATGGTGATGGTGATGGTGATGGTGATGCTGCTGCTGCTGCTGCTGCTGCTGCTGGTGCTGCTGCTGGTGATGGTGATGGTGCTGGTGATGGTGATGGTGGTGCTGCTGCTGCTGCTGCTGCTGGTGCTGCTGGTGATGGTGATGGTGCTGGTGATGGTGATGGTGGTGCTGCTGCTGCTGCTGCTGCTGCTGGTGATGGTGATGGTGCTGGTGATGGTGATGGTGG
>NW_013570063.1:824-1688 GCF_000499745.2 Eimeria mitis | reverse complement strand
GCTGCTGCTGCTGCTGCTGCTGCTGCTGCTGGTGATGGTGCTGGTGATGGTGATGGTGATGGTGATGGTGGTGGTGATGGTGATGGTGGTGGTGGTGATGGTGATGGTGGGGTGTTTGTATTGGTGTTGCTGCTGCTGCTGCTGCTGCTGCTGCTGCTGCTGCTGATGGTGATTGTGGTGTTTAGTTTATGGTGGTGCTGGTGGTTGTGCTGCTGCTGCTGCTGCTGCTGCTGCTGCTGCTGTTTCTGTTGCTGCAGCAGCGGGAGAAGTAGCAGCAGAAACAGCAGCAGCAGCAGCAGCAGCAGTTAGAGTGTATGTTTGCTGCTTGGGGCTTGGGGATGCATGCATGCGTTTAGTTGGGGTGTATAGGCAGCTGCATGCGTCTACACCTCTCCTCTGTTTTTTTTTATTTTTATAAACTGTCTCCGTCTCTGCTTGATGGTGGCGCAGCATAGGGTCCCTTGCTGCTGCTGCTGCTGCTGCTGCTGCTGCTGCTGCTGCTGCTGCATGCTCTGTCTCTGTGTTGCTGCTATACTTCAAGAGTGAAAATATATGTGTGTTGCTGCATGCGTTTTGCTGCTGACTGCTGCTGCTCCTGCTGCTGCTCCTGCTCCTGCTCCTGTGCTGTGCTGCTGCTGCTGCTGCTGCTGCTGCTGCTGCTGCTGCTGCTGCTGCTGCTGCTGCTGCTGCTGCTGCAGGAGTGTGCTGCAGCAGCACGAGGAGACACTGGAGAGTGTCTCTCTTCGCTGCGGTTTTTTTGGCGCAGCTTTTGCTGCAGTGCTGCAGGCCGTACCCCGCAAAGTTAAAGCTCTCAATATCTCAGAAAATATGTAAATATATAAATATATATAAATATATATAAAT
>NW_013570063.1:346-724 GCF_000499745.2 Eimeria mitis | reverse complement strand
CTGCTGCTGCTGCTGCTGCTGCTGCTGCTGCTGCTGCTGCTGCTGCTGCTGCTGCTGCTGCTGCAGAGCTACAATTCTTGTGTATGTACACATAAAATACGCAGCAGCAGGGGAGGGGGTTTGCTGCTGCAGCTTTGGGCGGGGCAGCGCAGCAGCAGCACCAGCAGCAGCAGCAGCAGCAGCAGCAGATGCATCTGCATCTGCTGCTGCTGCTGCTGCTGTTGCTGCTGCTGCTGCTGCTGCAGTGCTTAGACTAAGGACCAGTGGCTTTGGCCGTTAAAGCGTTGTTTATTATTTGCTGTTTATTTATTTTATTTTATTTTATTTATTTATTTTATTTTATTCGTTTTATTTGTTTTATTTATTCTATTTGTTTTA
>NW_013570063.1:0-246 GCF_000499745.2 Eimeria mitis | reverse complement strand
ATATATATATATATATATATATATATATATATATATATATATATATATATATATATATAAATAAATAAATGTATTAATTAACTTTATTTGTTTATTTATTTGTTTATAAATAAATAAATAAATGAATATCTTGATTAATTAATAATATCTCAGAAAATATGTAAAGTTATAAATATATAAATATATATAAATATAAATAAATATATTTATATATATATATATATATATATATATATATATATATAT
>NW_013570062.1:6485-6829 GCF_000499745.2 Eimeria mitis | reverse complement strand
CATATGTAAGAGAAGTTAATAGCGAGGGTGTGCGTGCTGCTGCTGCTGCTGCTGCTGTTGCTGCTGCTGCTGCTGCTGTTGCTGTTGCTGTTGCTGTTGCTGCTGCTGCTGCTGCTGCAGGACGATGGCTGTGTTGCTGCTGTGGAGTCCCGGCTTGACGCAGCAGCTCTCCGTCGGCGTCCCGTGTCTGCTGCAGCAGCAAACAGCAGCAGCAACAGCAGCAGCAGCAGCAGCAGCAGCAGCAGCAGCAGCAGTGAATGGGTTGTGGATGGTGCATATATAGATATGTATTTGTTGCTAGCTGATGCTTATATAACAACAAAAAGGCAGCAGGATGCATGCAG
>NW_013570062.1:5163-6385 GCF_000499745.2 Eimeria mitis | reverse complement strand
TTTTTTTTTTTTTTTTTTTTTTTTTTTTTTTTTTTTTTTTTTTTTTTTTTTTTTTTTTTATTTTTTTTTCTTGCTTGTCCTCTGTCTTTTTTTATTTTTTTCTTTTTTTTTTTTTTAGGTTATCTTTTTTTCTTTTTTTTTGTCTTTTGTCTCCTTTTTTTATTTATTTTTTATTTCTTTCTTCTTTCTTTCTTCTCCCTCTTGTCTTTTGTCTTTTTTTTATTTTTGTTTTTTAATTTATTTTTTTGTCTTTTCTTTGTCTGTCTTGCTTCTTTCTTTTGTCTTATTTCTTCAGTTTTCAGTTTTCAGTTTTTAGGGTTTAGGGTTTAGGGTTTAGGGTTTAGGGTTTAGGGTTTAGGGTTTAGGGTTTAGGGTTTGTGTGCAGCTGTCAGTGAAGCTAGCAAAATGTTTTGTTGCGGTGGGGCGGACAGATGAAGCCATCGACGTTCTCCAGCGGTATAAAACACTTCTAGGGTTTAGGGTTTAGGGTTTAGGGTTTAGGGTTTAGGGTTTAGGGTTTAGGGGTTTAGGGGTTTAGGGTTTAGGGTTTAGGGGTGCTTGTTTACTTTTCTTTTATTGTTTTTCTTCGTTTTATTTTTTTTTATTATTTTTTTTATATTTATGTTTTTATTTATATTTATCTCTTTATTTATATTTATCTATTTGTTTATTTTTGTTTTTATTCGTATTTATTTTTATTTGTCTTTGTTTGTCTATTCATTTGTTTCTCTTACTCCTTCTGCTGCCTTTCCTGCTTCTTCTGCTGCTGCTGCACACCCTGTTTCTGTTGCTGCTGCTGCTGCTGCTACTGCTGCTGCTGCTGCTGCTACTGCTGCTGCTGCTGCTACTGCTGCTACTGCTGCTGCTGCTGCTGCTTCTGCACATCCTGCTTCTGCCGCTGTGCTGTTGCTCCTGCGTCTATTGCTGCTGCTGCTGCATTGCCCGTTTTGCTGCTGCTGCTGCTGCTGCTGCTGCTGCAGCTGCGTGCATGCAACAGAAGCAGCATATAAATTGCTAGCTGGGGTGCGAGATGCTGCTGCTCGTCTTTATCTACATTTGTTTTTGTTCTTTCTGCTGCTGCTTCTGCTGCTGCTGCTGCTGCTTCTGCTGCTGCTGCTGCTGCTGCTGCTGCTGCTGCTGCAGCTGTGTGCATGCAACAGAAGCAGCATATAAAGGGTTAGCTGGGGTGCGAGATGCTGCTGCTCGTCTTTATCTACATATT
>NW_013570062.1:2138-4798 GCF_000499745.2 Eimeria mitis | reverse complement strand
TCCTTCACTGCTCTGTGGCAGCAGGATACTATACCCAGGTATATATTTATTTATTTATTTATTTATTTATTTATTTATAAATAAATAAATAAATAAATATATGTGTGTCTTTGTTTGTTTTTGTTTGACTTTGTTTGTCTCTTTTTGTCTCTTTTTGTCTCCTTTTTGTCTCCTTCACTGCTCTGTGGCAGCAGGATACTATACCCAGGTATATATTTATTTATTTATTTATTTATTTATATATTTATTTATTTATTTATTTATAAATACATAAATAAATAAATATATAAATAAGTAAATATATATATGTGTGTCTTTGTCTTTGTTTGTCTCTTTTTGTCTCCTTTTTGTCTCCTTCACTGCTCTATGGCAGCAGGATACTATACCCAGGTATATATTTATATATTTATTTATTTATTTTGTTTATTTATTTTATTTTATTTATTTATTTATTTATTTATTTATATTTGTTTGTATTTGTTTGTCTCTCTCTGTCTCCTTTTGTCTCCTTCACTGCTCTATGGCAGCAGGATACTATACCGAGGTATTCTATAAATAAATAAATAAATAAATAAATAAATAAATAAATAAATAAATATATATATATATAAATAAATAAACAAGTAAATAAATAAATAAATACTTATATAAATAAATAAATAAATAAATAAATGTATGTCTGCTTTCTCTTTTTTATCTCCTTCTCTCTCATTCTGTCTGTCTCCTTTTCTTCTTTTTTTTTATTTTTGTCTCCTTTTCTCTTTCTTTTGTTTTTATTTCTGTCTCTTTTTCTTTTTCTTTTTTTTTTATTTCTGTCTCCTTTTCTTTTTCTTTTGTTTTTATATCTGTCTCCTTTTGTTTTTATTTTTTTTATTTATTTTCTCTTTAGGCCTCTCCCCGCGGAAGAGAGAGAAAGTCAATACAGACAAATACAAGCAGCATTTACGCAACGAGAAGCATCAGCAGCAGCAACAGCAACAGCAGCAGCAGCAGGACCAGCAGCAGCAGCAGCAGCAGCAGCAGCAGCAGCAACAGAAGAAATAGAAGATGCAGCAAACCTTGCTGCTCGTTTTCTTTCTCTCGTTACAGAATGTGAATTAGATGCACGCAGAGTACAAAAAGAAACACAACAAAGAAGAGTAGAAGCAGCACAAGAGATAGGGGGCCCCCCAAGGGGCCCCTGAGTGGGTTTGTGATGGTGGTGATGAGGATGGAGGAGGAGAGAAGAAAGGGGTGTTAATGTTGGGTGTATTTAAGGGGAGAAAGAAAAAAGAAAAAAGAAAAAGAATAAAATATAATAATGTAAAGAAAGAACTACAGCTGCAGGGGATTGAGGATTTTGCGGGTGAGGGTTTATAGTTTTATTTATTTATTTATTTTTTATTTGTTTGTTTATTTTATTTATTTATTTATTTATTTTATTTATCTATTCATTTATTTATTTATTTAGTTTGTTTGCTTGTTTTGTTTATTTATTTATTTATTTTATTTATTTATTTATTTATTTTATTTATTTATTTTGTCTGTTTATTTTGTTTAGCTTTTGTTTTGTTGGTTGTTTTATTTGTTTATCTTTTTGTTTACCCATCGATTTACATTTATTTATTTTTTTATTTATATTTCTTTATATTTATTTATTTATATATATTCACCCATTTATATTTATTTATTTATATTTATTTATTTATTTATTTATTTATTTATTTATATTTATTTATTTATTTATTTGTAGGTTTAGAGGCTTACTGTTTATTTTTGTTTAAGGGGGCTGAGCTGCTGGGTATATGTATACAATACATACATCAATCTCTCTTTCTTTCTTTCTTTCTTTATTTATATTTATTTATATTTATATATTTATATTTATTTATTTATATTTATTTATTTGTAGGTTTAGAGGCTTACTGTTTATTTTTATTTAAGGGGGCTGAGCTGCTGTGTCGTTTTATATATATCTATATAATACATACATCAATCTCTCTCTCTTTCTTTCTTTTTTTATTTATATCTATTTATTTATTTATATTTATTTATATTTATTTATTTTATTTATAGGTTTAGAGGCCTACTGTTTATTTTTTATTTAAGGGGGCTGAGCTTCTGGGTCGTTCTATATATATACAATACATACATCAATATCTCTCTCTTTTTTTCTTTTTTCATTTATATTTATTTATTTATATTTATTTATTTTTTTTTATTTTATTTGTAGGTTTAGAGGCCTACTGTTTATTTTTATTTAAGGGGGCTGAGCTGCTGGGGCGGCTGGGGCGGTGGGGTGAGGCCGTTGCTGTGTTGGATAAAGTACAGAGACAATGGAGACAGAAGCAAGGAGACCCCACAGAAAAAAAAAAACTAAAACAAAATATGCAAATTCTTATGCTTAGTAAGATATTTATTTATTTTATTTTATTTATTTATTTGTATTTTTGTTTATATTTATATTTATGTTTTTATTTATATTTATATTTATTTATTTATTTATATAGTGGAGACAGAAGCAAGGAGACCCCACAGAAAAAAAAAAACTAAAACAAAATATGCAAATTCTTATGCTTAGTAAGATATTTATTTATTTTATTTGTTTATTTGTTTATTTATTTATATTTATATTTGTGTTTTTATTTATATTTATATTTATTTATTTATAAAGATAGTGC
>NW_013570062.1:0-342 GCF_000499745.2 Eimeria mitis | reverse complement strand
TTTAGAGTTTAGGGTTTAGGGTTTAGGGTTTAGGGTTTAGGGTTTAGGGTTTAGGGTTTAGGGTTTGTGTATAGGACCGTCACGGCGCTGTGTTACGAGGGTTTGCTTGTCTTTGTCTTTACGCGGATATGAGGAGGTGTGGGGTGTTGGGGTGTATAGGCAGCCAGCTAGCGCTAGCTGAGTGTATATATAACCTAGCCAGGTAAACCCTAAACCCTAAACCCTAAACCCTAAACCCTAGGCATGCATGCATGCATGCATGCATGCATGTGTTGTTTTGTGTGCAGCAGCAACAGGAGCTGTATTTGTTTCTCCTTTTTTTTTTTTTTTTTTTTTTTTTTT
>NW_013570061.1:0-135 GCF_000499745.2 Eimeria mitis | reverse complement strand
TATTTATTTATTTATTTATTTATTTATTTATTTATTTATTTATTTATTTATTTATTTATTTTTGTTTTTTCACCATACAGAGGTGTTGTCTCCTGCTACGGGGGGCCCCACGTACAGTTTGTTTCGGATAGCTGG
>NW_013570060.1:9663-10493 GCF_000499745.2 Eimeria mitis | reverse complement strand
TGCTCCTGCTGCTGCTGCTGCTGCTGCTCCTCCTCCTTCTCATCCTCTCGCTGCTGCTGCTGCTGCTGCTTCTGTTTGTCTTTGCCGCTGTGTGCAGACGAAATGCCATGCTTGCTGCTGCAGCCCTCCACTGGCAGCTGTGAAGAACGCTTGCTCTGCTGCTGTTGCTGCTGCTGCTCTTGCTGCTGCTCCTGCAGGCGCTTTTGCTGCTGACGCTGCAGCAATTGTTGCTGCAGCAGCTGTCGCTGCTCTGCCTGCTTCTGCTGCTGCTGCTGCTGCCACTGTGCGTCAGCCTTTGTACAGGAGACATCGTGTGTATGTGGGCAGCAGCAGCAGCAGCTGCTGCTGCTGCTGTGCCTCCGCCTCTTCCAGCTACCGCAGCTGGTGTTGCTGCTGAGAATACGCTTCTCATTGCAGCTGCAGCACGTGCTGCTTCTGCTGCTGCTGCGCTGCTCTTTCCTGCTGCAGCCAAGAGACTGCACAGCTGCTAGACGTCTAGCGAGCAGCAAACGGCGGCGGCCGCAACAACCCAACACCAAGGTGCGCCGGTGTCTCTGTTGCTGCTGTTGCTGCTGCTGCTGCTGTTGCTGCTGGTGCTGCGGCCTTTGCCTTTGCCGCTGCTCTGGTTGCTGCTGCTGCTGCAGCGCAGGCAATGCGAAGACATTGTCATTAGTGGGTAAGCATGTGAAAGGCTTGTTGCAGCAGCTGCTGCTATTGTTGCTGCTCTTGCTGCAGCTGCTATTGTTGCTGCTGCGGTTGCGGTTGCTGTTACTGCTGCTGCTCCTGCTGCTGCCATCTGGCGGGTGCGTGAGCGCTGCAACAGTCGCTGC
>NW_013570060.1:9172-9563 GCF_000499745.2 Eimeria mitis | reverse complement strand
GGCTTGTTGCAGCAGCTGCTGCTATTGTTGCTGCTCTTGCTGCAGCTGCTATTGTTGCTGCTGCGGTTGCTGTTGCTGTTGCTGCTGCTGCTCCTGCTGCTGCCATCTGGCGGGTGCGTGAGCGCGGCAACAGTCGCTGTGGCCGCCCATTTTCTGCTGCTGCTGCTGGTGCTGCTGAGTTTGCGGCGCTGCTGCTTGGCCAGCTGTTGCAGTATGCGCAGCTTGTGCCGTGAGGCTGGCATTTGCTGCTGCTGCTGCTGCAGCAGCTGCTCCTGTTGCTGCTGTGGCTACCCTTGAGACACTGCTGCTGCCTCTTGCGGGGTGATTCCACCAGCTTTTTCAGCTGCCTTTGCTGAAGCTTCTGCTGCGCAATCGCTGCAGTCCCAGCCCT
>NW_013570060.1:7796-9072 GCF_000499745.2 Eimeria mitis | reverse complement strand
GCTGCCTTTGCTGAAGCTTCTGCTGCGCAATCGCTGCAGTCCCAGCCCTGCAGCAGCAGCAGCAGCAGCAACGACAACAGCAGCAGCAACAGCAGCAGCGGCAGCAGAGCCTGCGCAACTCCACTGATACCCTCTCTTATATAATATATAATAAATTACTATCATCACAAAGCCGCGTGCGTGAGCCTTGCAACCGATTACTGAGGCCCCTTGGCTTGGGGGGCCCCCAAGGGGGGCCCCCCAAGCCAACGGGCCTCAGGGGGGCCCCCCTGGGGCCCCCAGCGAATCGACTTTTGCTGCCCGTTGTTTCTTGTTGCCTTTTATTCATTGATGATGAAGGGAAAGGAGTTTAATCTATTTATTAAATGTCATAATATAATAAAAGGAGAGGGAGAAGGAGAATAGAGAAAGAGCGCAGCAAATAGAAGAAGAAGGGACTGTCAGGAGGAGACACAAAATAACCAAACCCTAAAACCCTAAACCCTAAACCCTTTTTACTAGGGCTGGGAGCGAACTACATGCAACGCTGATGAATCAAAGCAAACAAAAACAAACACAAAAAGAAGAAATTGTTATAAAGACAAGACAAAGAAAAAAAAAGAAGTGTAACAAACAAACAAACAAACAAACAAACGAATGAAGGATTATACAGCTAGCCGTCCATCCCCAGCCGTCTACAGCTAGCTGTTCATAGCTAGCTGTGTGCAACTAGCTGTTCGCAGCTTCATGGCTAGCTGTTCAACGCTAGCTGCCTACAGCTATCTCTCCCCACCCAGCTACCTACAGCTAGCTGTTCATAGCTAGCTGCCTACAGCTACCTCTCCCCAACCAGCTGCCTACAGCTAGCAGTTCATAGCTAGCAGCAAGCAGCTAGCTGTTCATTGCTTCATAGCTAGCTGTTTATAGCTGGCGTGCAACCCCTCGCAATCCCCTACTTACATCACCTGGGGCCCTAGCGGCTCTGGCAGGCCCCGAGCTAGCTGCAGCGAGCCAAGCATTGAGGAGCTCAACTAGCTGCAGCTAGCCAGGCATTGCGGTGCGTAGCTAGCTGCAGCTAGCCAAGTGTTCTACACCGTAGCTAGCAACAACAGCAGCTAAAGTGCTGCAGCAATCTGTCTCTTGTGCAGCGCCAGCTGCAGCAGCGGTGTATAGCCCCTGTGTCTCTCATTCTGTCTCTTTCTCTCTCTATGTCTCTGTTTCTCTTTCTGTCTCTGTTTCTCCTTCTGTTTCTGTCTCTCTCTGTTTCTGTATCTCTCTCTGTCCCTCTCTCTATCCC
>NW_013570060.1:7481-7651 GCF_000499745.2 Eimeria mitis | reverse complement strand
TTCCCCCCAACTCCATATAACTAGGGTTTAGGGTTTAGGGTTTAGTGTTATCCTTGATGAGTCTGCCAGAAGCAAAGCCCCGCAGCGACCCATCCGGCAGCCGCAGAAGCAGCGAGCCATCATCAGCAAGGCCTTCTAGAACCCCGCTATATCTACCCTGCTGCTGCTGT
>NW_013570060.1:5703-7210 GCF_000499745.2 Eimeria mitis | reverse complement strand
AAAGAGAAGAGGGAGGCGGCCACATGGCGAGGTCGTTGTACTGATGCAGCAGCAGTTGTTTTAGCTGCTGTTTTTGCTGTTGTTGCTGTTGCTGTTGCTGCTGCTGCTGCTGCTGCTGCAGCACCTCACGCACATCTGTGCTGCCTTGATAGCAGCAGTCACTCAGCTGCCCCCAAGGATGAGAAATAAGATTGAGGCCGATCCCCATCAAAACAACAACATCATCAGATGCTGCTGTTGCTGCTGCTGGTGCTGCAGGAGTCCTTTGCCCTGCAGCAGCAGCTGCAGCAGCAGCAGCAGCAGCAGCAGCAGAAAGGGTGCGGTTGGTGTTCTGGCAGAGAACACCCGCAATTTTTTTGTTGTGAACGAGAACATCATTGACCCATTTGATCTGTGGGTATTGAACGCCTAGCTGCTGCAGCACGCGCTGTACAGACAGAGCAGCAACAAAAGGTAGATGCAGCAGCAACTGCTGCTGCTGCTGCCGCCAAGGCAGCAAATATGTTGCATGCAAATTTCCTGCAGCAGAAACCCAACGACGCTCCTCTCCTGTATCTCCTCTCCGAGTACCCACACCAGCGGTTTGCTGCGCTGCAGTTATGCACAGGCAGCACCCCCCCTGCCGCTCCTGCTGCTTCTGCTGCTGCTGCTGCTGCTGCTGCTGCTGCAGGTGTGCATACACGAGCTCGTCTAGATGCCGCTCTGCCCACTTCTGCGTGGAGTCGAGGGAGGAGAAGGACAGCTCTATGACATCCAAAGAGCCCCCCCCCACCCTCCTCACCTTCGCAGCTGAAGGCGGCACATCTGCTGCTCCTGTCGCTGCTGCTCCTGTTGCTGCTGCTCCTGTTGCTGCTGCTGTTGCTGCTGCTGCTGACGTCCTCGTTGCCCCCACCCGCGCTCCTGGCATCATTTGATTTAATCGCTTCCTTTCTGAAGCTCCCTTTGAATGAGCTGTACGGACACCTCCCGATGCTGCTGCTGTTGCTGCTGCTGTTGCTACTGCTGCTGCTGCGTCACAACGTGCTGCAGCAAGACTGCTGCTGTGCCTGGGCCTCAGGAAAAAAACGGATCGCCGCCTGCTATGGACCCTGCCGATCAAGGCAGCTTGATGCTGGGGGGTTTGCTGCAGCGGCTGCAGCAGAAGTTCGTGCTGCTGCTGCTGCTGCTGCTGCGGTGTGTAGGGGATAGAGAGGGAGCCGCAGTGATTGACCCCCTCAGATATCAGCCGATGGGCAGAGACAGTGCGCCTGCTGCTTCCATTAACAGTACTACTACTGCTGCAGCTGTTGCTGCGGCTGCTGCAGCTATTGCTGCAGCTGTTGCTGTAGCTGTTACTGCTGGCTGTACGAGCCCTGAAGACGAGACTGCAGCTGGCCTTGTCAATATGGAGCTGCAGCAGCAGCAGCAGCAGCAGCAAGAGGACAGACGAGAGAACCTTCCTCCTGAAGCCGCGGCGGGGCCGCAGCTGCGCTGCTGTCGCTGCTGCTGCTGCTGCTGCTGCTGCTGG
>NW_013570060.1:3481-5603 GCF_000499745.2 Eimeria mitis | reverse complement strand
TTCCTCCTGAAGCCGCGGCGGGGCCGCAGCTGCGCTGCTGTCGCTGCTGCTGCTGCTGCTGCTGCTGCTGCTGCTGCTGTTGTTGTTGTTGTTCCTGCGGGATTCGCAAGGCGACATCCTCCCTCGCTACGAGACATCAGCTCAAAGCTTCAGTTCATGGCCTTTTGCTGCTGTTGGGTGCAGCAGCTGCAGCAGCAGAAGCTGAAGGCGACAGCTGTGTCTGCCGCCGCCTCTTCTGCTGCTGCTGCTGCTGCTGCTGCTGCAGCTCCACTCACAGGACCATCGCCTGTTAGCTGCAGGGGCAGCTAGAAATAAAACGGGTTTTAAGCAAATGCCTCTGCTGTTAAGCTAGTTATGCAGCAGCTGCTGCTGCTCCAGCTGCTGCTGCTGCTGCTTCTGCTACTGCTGCTGCTGCTGCTGCTGCTGCTGCCCNGCTGCTGCTGCTCCAGCTGCTGCTGCTGCTGCTTCTGCTACTGCTGCTGCTGCTGCTGCTGCTGCTGCCCACGTCGGGGGCTGGTGGGAACCGCCCCCCAGGAAGGGGGGTTGTTCTGCTGCTGCGTCTGCTGCTGCAGCCTTTGCAGTTTAATGAATTAGTTAAACACTGCTTCTCTTTTTCCTTCTAGCTGTAGAAGCCAGAGCAGCAGCAGCGGCAACAGCTTCAGCAGCAGCTGCTGCAGCAAACTCAAGGCAAGCGGGAAGGACCGCTGCCCATTGTTAAGAATCTGGTGGTATCAGCAGCAGCAGCTGCTGTTGCTGCAGCAAGTTGCTTCGTCCTTATTCGAAAATTCTTCACTGTTTGCTGCTGCCGCTACAGACACGCCTTAGCCACTGCAGCAGCAGCAGCAGCAGCTGCTGCTGCTAGTGTTATTGCAGCAGCACCCGACGCTGAGTTGCAATTTAGAGGGGCCCTCCTTACTAGCGAGCCCTTAGAAGGAACCNTGCAGCAGCACCCGACGCTGAGTTGCAATTTAGAGGGGCCCTCCTTACTAGCGAGCCCTTAGAAGGAACCCGCAGCAGCAGTAACAGCATCAAGAACAACAGCAGCAGCAACAACAGCAGCAGCTGTAACTGCTGCAGCTACAGAAGAAGCAGCAACAACTGCAGCAGCAGCACAGCAGTTATGAGAGCAGCGCCAGGAATGAGGGAGGCCAGCAGCAAAGATGATTCCTCCGATGCCTCAGCAGCAGCAGAAGAGCCACGCAGGGATTCTACTGCTGCAGCAACAAGAAACGCAGCAGCAGATGGTGCAGCAGCAGCAACAGATGCAGCAATAGATACAAGTGCATCAGTAGCAGATACAGCAGCAAAAGCAGAAGCAGATGCAACAGTAGCAGCAGATTCAGCAGCAACAGAGGCAGCAGCAGCAGCAGCAGCAGCAGATCCAGCAGCAGCAGATGCAGCAGCAGCAGATGCAGCAGCAGCAGATACAGATGCAGCATCAGATCCAGCAGCAGCAGCAAGAGAACCTCCGAAGATGGCTAGGCGCAGCAGCATGCGGTTGGCTGCTTTGCCGCAGGCAGCAGCAGCAGCAACAGCAGCAGCAGCAAAGTCGTCTAACAGCACTTCTGCGAAATCAGAAGTATCGGGTGCGAGAACTCCAACAACTGCTGCTGCTGCTGCTGCTGATGTTGCTGCTGCTGCTGCACTGCTGCGGTGTATGTGCACAGAGGACCCCATAGAAGATCTGCTGCAGCAGCATCGCCGCCGCTCGCTGCCGTCGCTGCCGCTGCAGCTGCCACTGCGGCTGCTGCTGCCGTATGCAATGCCGTACAGGCCCGCGAAAGCTGCTGCTGCTGCTGCTGATGCTGCTGATGCTGCTGCTGATGCTGCTGCTGATGCTGCTGCTGCTGCTCCCAATGGGCCAAGGAAGCGAGTAAAGACATCACATCTGCCGCCAGAGGGAGAGCAGCAACAGCAAGAAGAACAACAGCAACCGCAGCAAGAAGAGCAGCAGCAACAGCAGCAGCAACCAAGTCAAGAGCTGCCACCGCAGCAGCTGAAGCAGGAAGATAACAAGCAGCAGCACAGCGCGAAGCAGGAGCAGCAGCAGAAGAAATTGAAGCGGCAAACGGGTGATAATGAAGAAGACAACGACGAACAACACGAGCAGCAGCAGCAGCAA
>NW_013570060.1:2926-3381 GCF_000499745.2 Eimeria mitis | reverse complement strand
TGCTCCCAATGGGCCAAGGAAGCGAGTGAAGACATCACATCTGCCGCCAGAGGGAGAGCAGCAACAGCAACCGCAGCAAGAAGAACAACAGCAGCAGCAGCAAGAAGAGCAGCAGCAACAGCAGCAGCAACCAAGTCAAGAGCTGCCACCGCAGCAGCTGAAGCAGGAAGACAACAAGCAGCAGCACAGCGCGAAGCAGGAGCAGCAGCAGAAGAAATTGAAGCAGCAAACGGATGAGAATGACGAAGACAACGACGAACAACACGAGCAGCAGCAGCAGCAACAGCAGCAGCAGCAGCAGCAACAGCAGCAGCAGCAGCAGCAGCAGCAGCCAGGCCTGATTGTGTACACTGCTACGCTGCTGCTTGAGGAGGTGGTTAGCTTCTGCGAGCAGAGAGTGACCCTGGAGTTGCTGCCGCACAGGCTGCAGCTGGGTGTAAAGAAAAAGAAGAAGA
>NW_013570060.1:1732-2826 GCF_000499745.2 Eimeria mitis | reverse complement strand
CCTCTCTTGCTGCTGCATTGACCTGGCTGCAGCAGCAGCTGCATAGAGAAGGAGCGGTGCTGCCTGCTGCAGCTGGCTGTCTGTGCAGCAGCTATAAGAGTGTCTTTGAGTCCGCGCAGCAAGCTGCAGCAGCAGCAGCAGCAGCAGCAGCCACAACAACAGCAACGGAAACAGCGCCAGCAGCAGCAGCAGCAACAACAACAATAGAAACATCAGCAGCAGCAGCAGCAGCAACAACGCATGCACCATGCATCTCTCATGCTATCCTAGAAGCAACGACACAGGAAGCGCAAGAAGCGGTGCAGCTGCTGTCTGTCTTCAAAAGCCTAAAAGCAGCAGCAGAAGCCGAAGCAGCAGCAGCAACAGCAGCAGAAGCAGCAGCAGGGAAAGGAGCTTGCCTGCAGAGACGCGAAGCCCCATCATCATCTTCAGCAGCAGCTGCAGCAGCAGCAGCATGGGCAGCACAAGCATCTGATCCTCCTCGACTGCGCGGGTGCAACCACAGCAGAAACAGCAGCAGCAGCAGCAGCAGCAGCAGCAGGAGGGGCTGCAGCTGTGAAGAGGTGCTGCGTGTTGCTGCTGTTGGCAGCTGCTGCTGCTGCAGCGTGAGCTNTGAGCTCGCCGTGGGTGTCTTTGTCTGCCTGGCGTTGCTTTCGTGTTGCTGCTTATCCTTTTCTTCGTCTTTATGATTTGCTGCTGCTTGCTGCAGCACAGCGACGGCTTTTTGCTGCTACTGACTCCTCACCTGAACAGCTGCAGCAGCTAATGGAGGCTTCTGCTCTTGTTGCATGCATGGAGCAGCAGCAGCAAGATCCTTCTTTAGAGGCGGATGTTGCTGCTGCTGCTGCTGCAGACACAGCAATGCAGTGTGCTGCTGCTGCAGTACGCGAACTCATCGGCACAGGGGGGGGACACAACAGCAACAGCAGCAGCAACAGCAGCAGCAGCAGCAGCAGCAGCAACAGCAGCAGCAGCAGCAGCAAAAGGAGAGTTGCCACGTGGCTTGCTGCACCCAACCCATTCATAGCAGCAACGAAAACCGCTTGTCACGGCAGCAGCAACAGCTGCAGCAGGCTGCCGCTGCTGCAGCTGCA
>NW_013570060.1:1520-1632 GCF_000499745.2 Eimeria mitis | reverse complement strand
GCAGCAGCAAAAGGAGAGTTGCCACGTGGCTTGCTGCACCCAACCCATTCATAGCAGCAACGAAAACCGCGGGTCACGGCAGCAGCAACAGCTGCAGCAGGCTGCCGCTGCT
>NW_013570060.1:243-1420 GCF_000499745.2 Eimeria mitis | reverse complement strand
GCAGCAGCAGCAAAAGGAGAGTTGCCACGTGGCTTGCTGCACCCAACCCATTCATAGCAGCAACGAAAACGGCGAGTCACGGCAGCAGCAACAGCTGCAGCAGGCTGCCGCTGCTGCAGCAGCAGCAGCAGCAGCCAGCATTTTTGCCTTTCCTGGTTGTGCTGCCAGAAGAAGATTTGCTTGGAAACAATGCAGCAGCAGCAACAGCAGCAGCAGCAGCAGCAGCAGCACAAAGGGCATGGGCCCTCGGGGCCCCTCCTGCTGTCCCCCTCATCTGTGGCAGCACCTTCTACAGCGCACCCTCAAGGGACTGCAGCAGCAGCAGCAGCAGCAGCAGAAGGAGCAGCAGCAGCAGCGGCAGCAGCAGTAGTAGCAGTAGAAAAGACGGCAGCAGCAGCAATAAAGACGGCAGCAGCAGGCGCAGCAGCAGCACTAAAGACGGAAGCAGCGGCAGCAGCAGGCGCAGCAGCAGCACTAAAGACGGCAGCAGCGGCAGCAGCAGCAAGAGAGACAGGAGCAGCAGCAACAAAGACAGCAGCAGCAGGAGCAGCAGCAGCAGCAGTATTAGCAAAGTAATAGACCCACTGAACGCCGCAGGGGACAACGACGGTTTTGTTATTGTTGTTGCTGCTGCTGCTGCTGCTGCAGGGCTGCCGACGCTGCGCTGCTGTTGATAGAGTTTGCTGCTGCAGTTTCTGTTTGTGTTTCTTTATCTAGCTGTCTCTTTTCTGTTTCCTTTTATGGCGATGTGATTCTGCTGCCTTGCAGCCGCTGCAGCAGCTGCAGCAGCAACAGCTGCAGCAGAAGCAGCTGCAGCAGCAGCAGCTGCAGCAGCAGCAGCTGCTGCTGCTGCTGCTGTCTTTGTTGTTACTATTTAAATGCCGTCGGGAGCTGTCTTTGCAGCAATCTGTCTCTCCCTTTGTCTTTTCCTTCGTCTCTCTCTGCTCTCTCTTTGTCTCCTCTGATTCTGTCTTTCTTTTTCTCTCTTCTCTCTCCCCTGCGTGCCTCTGTCTCCTTGATGCTGCAGCTGTCTCCTTGCTGCTGCAGCTGTCTCCTTGCTGCTGCAGCTGTCTCCTTGCTGCTGCAGCTGTCTCCTTGCTGCTGCAGCTGTCTCCCTGCTGCTGCAGCTGAGGGCTCTCCTGCTGCAGCTGCACAGCGATATGCCTCCTGTCTCCTG
>NW_013570060.1:0-155 GCF_000499745.2 Eimeria mitis | reverse complement strand
CAACAACAGCGTTGGCTGAAAATTTTGTTTTATTTTGAATGATGTTTGCTGCTGTTGTCTACCACAAATGCTTTTTGCTTTCTATTTTAATATAATATAATATAATATAATATAATATAATATAATATAATATAATATAATATAATATAATATAA
>NW_013570059.1:10339-10505 GCF_000499745.2 Eimeria mitis | reverse complement strand
CCTCCTGCTGCAGCCGACGAGCCAACTCCACACCCATCTGCAGCAGCAGCAGCAGCAGCAGCAGCAGTAGAAGTGGTAGTAGTTGCAGCAGCAGCAGCAACAGTAGTTGCAGCAGCAGCAAGGTCAGCGACTGCTGCTGAGCTGCGACGGGTATAGCGAGCACCGG
>NW_013570059.1:10029-10239 GCF_000499745.2 Eimeria mitis | reverse complement strand
GCAGCAACAGCAGCAGCAGCAACAGCAGCAACAGCAGCAGCAGCAACAGCAGCAGCAGCAGCAGCAGCAGAGCACACCCTCTCTTCTCTCTGTCTCCTCATTTGTTCTGTCTCTTCTGCTTCCTTCAGCAGCCGCTCAGCATAGCGCTGCTGGTGCAGCTGACGATAAGCAGCAAGGTCTGCTGCTGCTGTTGCTGCTGCTGCTGCTGCC
>NW_013570059.1:8842-9929 GCF_000499745.2 Eimeria mitis | reverse complement strand
CTGTCTCTTCTGCTTCCTTCAGCAGCCGCTCAGCATAGCGCTGCTGGTGCAGCTGACGATAAGCAGCAAGATCTGCTGCTGCTGCTGCTGCTGCTGCTGCTGCGTCCTGAGCATTGTTATCTCCCACAGAAGCGTTCGGGGTCCCCTGCACTGCTGCTGCTGCTGCTGCTGCCTCTGCTGCTGCTTGAGCCGCTGCTGCTGCGGCAGCTGCTGCTGGAACTGCTGCTGCTGCTGCTGCTGCTGCTGCAGGAGCAGCAGCAACAGAACCACCAGCAGAGCTGATATCCCTCTGTTGTTCGTCGCTCATGGTGTACTATGTCTCAACCCACGCTACATTCAAACTGTTGCTGCTGCTGCTGCTGTTGCTGCTGCTGTTGCTGTTGCTGCTGTTGCTGCTGCTGCTGCTGTTGCTGTTGCTGCTGCTGCTGCTGTTGCTGTTGCTGCTGCTGTTGCTGCTGCAGAGCTCGCTGCTGTGTCTCAATACAACCATCGGAAGACTGCGCCGACTACTCAACGGCTGCTGCTAAATTGCTTCGCTGCTCTTGCTGCTGCTGCTTCTGCTGCTTCTGCTGCTGCTGCTGCTGCTCCTGTTGCTGCTGCTGCTGCTGTCGGTGCTGCTGCTCGCTCCCCTTATTCCCTCCGCTGCTGCAGCAACTGCTGTTGCTGCGAGGCCGCCGATGTCGCCAAGGATTATGGAACGGTTGTTGCTGCTGCAGCAACTGTTGCTGCTGCAGCTGCTACTGTTGCTGCTGCTGCTGCTGTCGCTGCTGCAGCTTTTACTGTTGTTGGCGCAGAAGTTACTGTTGCTGTAGCAGCTGCTGCTGCTGCTGCTGCTGCTCTTGCTGCTGCTGCTGCTGCTGCAGTTTATGCCAAAGCTGCTGCTGTTGCTGCTACACCTGCTGCTGTTGCTGCTACACCTGCTGCTGCTGCTGCTGCTGCTGCTGCAGAGGTCCAGCGGTTACGGGGGCTCAGGGGTGGAGGCTGACGTACACTGCTGCGCCGCAATATAATTTTGTTTGTTCCCCTACTGGGGATCTTGAAACAGCAGCAGCAGCAACGACAACAACTGCAGCAGCAGCAGCAGCAA
>NW_013570059.1:8388-8742 GCF_000499745.2 Eimeria mitis | reverse complement strand
GGCTCAGGGGTGGAGGCTGACGTACACTGCTGCGCCGCAATATAATTTTGTTTGTTCCCCTACTGGGGATTTTGAAACAGCAGCAGCAGCAACGACAACAACTGCAGCAGCAGCAGCAGCAGCGGCTGCTGCTGCTGCTGCGCTGGTCTCGTCGCACTCGTTGGCCCAGCTGCAGCAGCAGCGGGTAGAAGCGGCTTCTTCTTTGTGTATAAAACAAGGAAAAAAATACTTCAATAAAAATCTATACAGGAGGCAGCAAGAACAGCAGCAGCAGCAGCAGCAGCTGCTGCTGCTGCTGCTGCTGCTGCTGTCTCGCCCGGACAAGCAGCTCCAGTTGCTGCAGCAGCAGCGAGC
>NW_013570059.1:8160-8325 GCF_000499745.2 Eimeria mitis | reverse complement strand
AGCAGCAGCAGCAGCAACAGCAGCAGCAGCTACAAAGCGGAATCCAGTGAGCCTGAAAGCCTCCTCCATGCGGCCAACAGCAGCAGCAGCAGCAGCAGCACAAACACCCAGACTAGAGATCTTCTAAGCCGGCTGAGGCCCGCTACGCTGCAGCAGCAGCAGCAA
>NW_013570059.1:7549-8060 GCF_000499745.2 Eimeria mitis | reverse complement strand
GCAGCAGCAGCAGCAGCAGCAGCAGCACATGCAGCCCTGTCGTCGGCGATCGACTGCAGCAAAAACAGCAGCAGCAGCAGCAACAGCAGCAGCAGCTACAAAGCGGAATCCAGTGAGCCTGAAAGCCTCCTCCATGTGGCCAACAGCAGCAGCAGCAGCAGCAGCACAAACACCCAGGCTAGAGATCTTCTAAGCCGGCTGAGGCCCGCTACGCTGCAGCAGCAGCAGCAGCAGCAGCAGCAGCAGCAGCAGCAGCAGCAGCGCGGCAGTGACACCGGGATCACCAGTACACCTGCAAGCTGACAGGGAGAGCACGTCAGCAGCGCGATCACAGCAGCAACAGCAGCAACAACAGCAGCAGAAGAAGACAGCATCGGCAACAGCTGCTGCTGTTGCAGCAGCAGCAGCAGCAGCAGCAGCAGCAGCAGCAGCAGTAGGAGCTGGTAACAGCCAACAGCATGCGGACCCTGCGCCAGCGGCTTCGGTATCCATGCCATCAGGCCGACACAAG
>NW_013570059.1:7349-7449 GCF_000499745.2 Eimeria mitis | reverse complement strand
AGCTGACAGGGAGAGCACGTCAGCAGCGCGATCACAGCAGCAACAGCAGCAACAACAGCAGCAGAAGAAGGCAGCATCGGCAACAGCTGCTGCTGTTGCT
>NW_013570059.1:7124-7254 GCF_000499745.2 Eimeria mitis | reverse complement strand
ATACACCCCACGCTGGCTGCGCTTGTAGGCCTACAGACACACCAGCAGTATTACCCTCACCAGCAGCAGCAGCTGCTGCTGCAGCAGCAGCAGCAGCAGCAGCAGCAGCAGCAGGTTGAAGGCCGCCTCA
>NW_013570059.1:6391-7024 GCF_000499745.2 Eimeria mitis | reverse complement strand
ATACACCCCACGCTGGCTGCGCTTGTAGGCCTACAGACACACCAGCAGTATTACCCTCACCAGCAGCAGCTGCTGCTGCAGCAGCAGCAGCAGCAGCAGCAGCAGGTTGAAGGCCGCCTCCGGGTGTGCAGCAAAAGCTTTATCTTAGACCCCCACATGCCAGCAGCAGATATCCTCAAGCTGCTGCTGCGTCGCATTGTGTTTATAGCGCAGCTCCCAAGCAGCAGCAGCAGCAGCAGCAGCAGCAGCAGCTGGGGCTGGCACGGCCACCCGGGTTTTGCTGCATCACCATCAGCAGCAGCAGCAGCAGCAGCAGCAGCAGGCGAGCTGAAGCTGCTGCTTGGCGTTGCTGACTTTATGCGCGTCTCCCTGACGGTCATCGATGGAAAGACCCGCTGCGTTTCTCCCTTTACTCAGGAGGTTGCAGCAGCAGCACCAGCAGCAGCAGCAGCAGCAGCAGCAACAGCAGCAGCAGCAGCACAACCCTCTCCTTTCTTCTCTACCTTCCAACAGCAGCAGCAGCAGCAACGAGGCTCTTCAGAGTCTGCCCGCGACTCCGCCCGCGTATTTTGCTTCGTTTTGACTATCAATGCAGCAGCAGCAGCTGCTGCTGCTGCTGCAGCACCTGTGGGA
>NW_013570059.1:5857-6020 GCF_000499745.2 Eimeria mitis | reverse complement strand
GCAGCAGCAGCAGCAGCAACACCAGCAGAAACAGCAACAGCAGCACTAACAGCAGCAACAGGATTTGTTTGTTTTTTTCTTTGTTTGTTTGTTTTGTCTGTTTCTTTGTTTCTTTCTCTGTGTTTCTTAATTTCTTTGTTTATCTTTTTTTTTTTCTCTTTCC
>NW_013570059.1:5419-5757 GCF_000499745.2 Eimeria mitis | reverse complement strand
AACAGCAGCAGCAGCAGCAACGAGGCTCTTCAGAGTCTGCCCGCGACTCCGCCCGCGTATTTTGCTTCGTCTTGACTATCAATGCAGCAGCAGCAGCAGCAGCTGCTGCTGCTGCAGCACCTGTGGGGCCCAGCAGCAGCAGCAAGCTGCTGCTGCTGCTGCTGAACCTCTGGCGAGTCTCAGCAGGCAG
This sequence comes from Eimeria mitis, assembly GCF_000499745.2. Taxonomy (NCBI): domain Eukaryota; phylum Apicomplexa; class Conoidasida; order Eucoccidiorida; family Eimeriidae; genus Eimeria; species Eimeria mitis. The sequence goes on along the minus strand of NW_013570059.1, from coordinate 5,567 downwards.
CAGCCCCCTCTCCAGCCTGCCGTTGGGCCCCTTCCTAACAGATGCAGAGACAACCGAAGCAAGGCCGCAGCAGCTGCAGCAGCTGCAGCAGCAACAGCAGCAGCAGCAGCAGCAGCAGCAGCAGCAGCAGCAACCGATAAGCCCTGAG
>NW_013570059.1:5162-5319 GCF_000499745.2 Eimeria mitis | reverse complement strand
CCAGCAGCAGCAGCAAGCTGCTGCTGCTGCTGCTGAACCTCTGGCGAGTCTCAGCAGGCAGCAGCCCCCTATCCAGCCTGCCGTTGGGCCCCTTCCTAACAGATGCAGAGACAGCCGAAGCAAGGCCGCAGCAGCTGCAGCTGCAGCAGCAGCAACA
>NW_013570059.1:3584-3773 GCF_000499745.2 Eimeria mitis | reverse complement strand
ATATATATATATATATATATATATATATATATATATATATATATATATATATATATATATATATAAACCCGCATCTAACTCCATAAGTGTGTGTATATAAGTTGATTGTTTTATTCTAGCAAATAACAAAATATAAGTCTATTAAATTATATTTCTATTGTACATAATTATTATATTTATATTATAGCA
>NW_013570059.1:3254-3348 GCF_000499745.2 Eimeria mitis | reverse complement strand
GCGGACTTGAATTCATATTTGCTGCTTCCAGCAGCAGCAGCAGCAGCAGCAGCAGCAGCAGCAGCAGCAGCAGTAGCAGCAATAGTAGTTGTGG
>NW_013570059.1:2751-3020 GCF_000499745.2 Eimeria mitis | reverse complement strand
CGCTCTGGAACAGCTCAAACCACAGTCAGTGCTGCTGCTGCTGCTGCTGCTGCTGCTGCTGCTGTTTGTGCTGCTGCTGCTGTTTGTGGTGGTGGTGCTGCTGCTGCTGTTTGTGCTGCTGCTGCTGCTGTTGGTGCTGCTGCTGTCGCTGCTGCTGTGGCTGCTTCTTCTGCTGCTCTCTCCTTAACGAATGTGTTTACTGTGAGCAGCAGCTGCTGCTACGTGTGCAGACCTCGCTGCTGCTGCTTCTGCTGCTGCTGCTTTTTCCA
>NW_013570059.1:2243-2651 GCF_000499745.2 Eimeria mitis | reverse complement strand
TGTGTTTACTGTGAGCAGCAGCAGCTGCTACGTGTGCAGACCTCGCTGCTGCTGCTTCTGCTGCTGCTGCATTTTCCACTGCTGCTGCTGCTGCTGCTGCTGCTGGACGTGCTGCTGCTGCTGTTGCTGCTGGGTGTCAGAGCGTTTATGCTGCAGGCATCTGATGAGCTGCTGCGGTGCATGCAGCGACGGTGGCAGGAGGGCCGTTTGTCTTCGTTTCACTATTTGCAGTTTCTCAATACTGCAGCAGGAAGAAGCAGCAGCAACTTCTCCGCTTATCCAGTCTTTCCCTGGGTCCTTAGAAGGTTTGCTGCTGCTGCTGCTGCTGCTGCTGTTGCTGCTGCTGCTGCTGCTGCTTGTTCTGGTGTACAGAACTTGGTGCTTCCTCCTCGACAGACTGTATTTCTT
>NW_013570059.1:1843-2054 GCF_000499745.2 Eimeria mitis | reverse complement strand
ATATATATATATATATATATATATATATATATATATATATATATATATATATATGGGGTGTATGTACAGATACAGCGAGGAGGACACGAGCAACCCTTTGTGTGACCCCTCAGCCTTTCGGGACTTCAGCAAACCCATCGGCGCTTTAAACCCCCAAAGGCTCGACGGCCTACTAAAAAGAATGAAAGATATACAAGTACACCAGCACCAG
>NW_013570059.1:1428-1584 GCF_000499745.2 Eimeria mitis | reverse complement strand
CAGCAGCAGCAGCAATAGCAGATGCAGATGCATGCATACTTGAATTTTTGATGGTGATGGTGATGGTGCAGCTTGTTTGGTTGTCTTTGTTTTTTTTTTTGGGGTTTTAGTTCTCTGTGTATCTCCGTTTGTTTTTTTATATGTTTTTGTTTTTCC
>NW_013570059.1:1166-1377 GCF_000499745.2 Eimeria mitis | reverse complement strand
TTATTTGTGTTTTTTTTTGTTTTTTTATTTTTTTTTTTTTGGGGGGCTGCATGCGTTTGCAGGTTGATGCTGGTGGCGGTACACTGCCTTCTGGCTGCGACGATGGTTCTGCAGCAGCAGCAGCAGCAGCAGGAGACCCATCAGCAGCAGGAGCAGCAGGCGGAGTGCAGTGTGCATCATCATCATCATCATCATCAGCAGCAGCAGCAGG
>NW_013570058.1:9322-9960 GCF_000499745.2 Eimeria mitis | reverse complement strand
AAATAAATAAATAAATAAATAAATAAATAAATAAATAAACAAATAAATAAATAAATAAATAAATAAATAAGTTTTGTTATATCTCTACATCTTCTTTGCTTTCTATCTCTCCCTTTATACCGATCAAATATTTTATTACTAAATTATTTTTATTTTTTTTTTCTTTTTTTTCTTTTTCTTGTGCTGTCAACCCCAGAAGTAAACAAATTATAAAATTATATTATAAGTGCTTTTATAAAGCCTCGCCAGTGCCCCCGTTGGGGGCCCCCCTGGGGGCCCCCTTGGGGGCCCCCCTAGGCCCCTACGGGGGCCCCCAAGGGGGCCCCAGCTTCTGGTGCATGCATGCGTGTATGCATGCATGCATGCATGCGCTGGGGCTGCAGTGAATATGCTGTTGGAGCGGCATGCAGGGGGGAGGAGGAGTTGCTGTCTCCTTTTATTTTTTTGTGGCTGCAACAGCCCCACAAGCGCAGCTCGAGAGAGAGAGAATGTAGGGTTTAGGGTTTAGGGTTTAGGGTTTGGGGTTTAGGGTTTAGTCCCTCAGCGTCCCCTCACTGTCTACAACTTATTTTCTAACCAGCTGCAGCCTCTCTGTAGCTAGCTAGCTAGCTAGCTAGCTGAGCTGTATAGACTAGCTA
>NW_013570058.1:7739-9294 GCF_000499745.2 Eimeria mitis | reverse complement strand
TATATATATATATATATATATATATATATATATATATATATATATATATATATATATATATATATAGAGCTGGCTGCGATGGCTAGCTAGCTGGGCCGTACGAAGCAGGGGCCGGTTGTGGCTAGCAGAGTAGCTGCAAAGGTAAGCGCTGCAGCAGCAGCAGCAGTAGCAGCAGCAGCAGCAGCAGCAGCAGCAGCAGGAGACAGCTATCAAGAGAGACAGAACCAAGCAGAGACAGCAGCGAGAAAGGAGACAGAGACAGCAGCGAGAAAGGAGACAGAGTATAGGAGAGAGAAGCATGAGGAGACAGAGCAGCAGCAACAAGAAAGGAGACAGCACCGAGTAGAAACAGCAGCAGCAGCAGCAGCAGCAGCAGCAGCAAAAAAGGAGACAGCTGCTGCTCTCACAAAATATATACTGCCGTTAACTAACAACAAAAGGGGGGTGTCTCCTCAGCCCGCAGCAACTGCAGCAACTGCAGCAGCAATAGCAGCAGCAGCAGCTGCTGCTGCTGGTGCTGCTGCTGTTGTTGTTGCTGTTGTGCTGCTGTTGCTGCTGCTGCTGCTGCTGTTGCTGCTGCTGCTGTTGCTGCTGCTGCTGCCGAGGCTCAGAGCTTAAAGTAACGAACGCCGGGGCGGACGTCGAAGGGGCTGATGCGGGCTTGTGCTGCCTGCGCTTTCTTTGTCTCCTCCTGCAGCAGCAGCAGCAGCAGCAGCAGCAGCAGAAGCAGTAGCAGCATTAGCAGTAGCAGCAGACAGAATTGCAGTTGCAGCAAGAACGCAGCAGCAGCAGAGAATGCTAAGACACGCACAATATAGAGGAAACAACAGCAGCAGCAACTGCAACAGCAGCAGAGTGCAGCAGCAGCAGAGTGCAGCAGCAGCAGCAGCCAAATGGAAGCAACAGCAGCAGAAGCACCATCAGAAGCAACAACAACAACAACAGCAGCAACAGCAATGCCAGAAGCAGCAGCAACAGCAGCAGCACCAGCACCAGCAGCAACAGCAGCACCAGCAGCAGCAGCACCAGCATCAGCAGCAGCACCACCACCACCACCAGCATCAGCAGCAGCACCAGCAGCAGCAGCAGCACCACCAGCAGCAGCAGCAGCAGCAGCAGCAGCAGCAGCAGCAGCAGCACCTTGAGCAGCAGTTTGTTAGCTTTTTTGTTGGCTCTGAGTATACGCTGGGCCTCCTTTACTGCCGCCTTGCGCTGCCGCCGCTCCTCAGGTGTCTCCCCGCGGGCTCGGTATGTAGATATCTTAACAAAAATATATTTATAGAAAAAAATAAATATTTATAAAAAAGAGACAAAGAGAATGTTGAAAGGAGACAGAAAGAATGTAGAAAAAGGAGACAGAAGGAATGTAGAAAAAGGAGACAGAAAGAAGAGAAAAAGGAGACAGAGAAAAGAGAAAAAAAGAGACAGAAAGTATACATAAAAGGAGACAGAATGAAGATACAAAAGGAGACAAAAATATATTTAAAAAAGGAGACAAAAAATATATATAAAAGGAGACAGAAAGAATATATAAAGGGAGACAAAAAGAATACAT
>NW_013570058.1:6966-7665 GCF_000499745.2 Eimeria mitis | reverse complement strand
ATATATATATATATATATATATATATATATATATATATATATATATATATATGTGTGTGTGTGTGTGTCTCCTCTCACCTCTGGGAGCTCTACAGCTGTCTCCGAGTCTGCTGGTGCGGGGGGCAGCGGCGCGCGGCGCTGCTGCTGCTGCTGCTGTCCCTTGACCCCACACAAGCTGTCTCCTTGCTTGCTGTATAGAAACAAACAAACCCTAAACCCTAAACCCTAAACCCTTGGTTTGTATGTATAGAAGGAAGGGTTTTGAGACACAGATGCAGATACATATCCTCAATTACACACTAAACCCTAAACCCTAAACCCTAAACCCTTGTTTTTTGTTGATGCAGACAGATAAAAAAAGAACGACACCAACTGTCTCCTTTTTTGCTTTCTAATAAAAGGAAAGAGACAGATAAAATAAAACAAAAAAAAGGAGACAGATAAATAAAAACAAGAAGAGGAGATATATAAATAAAAACAAAACGAAAAAGAAGAAGATAGAAAAATAAAAACAAAACAAACGAGGAGACAGATAAATAAAAACAAAAGAGAAGGAGACAGATAAATAAAAACAAACGAGAAGGAGACAGATAAATGAAAACAAAAGAGGAGGCAGATAAATAAAAGCGAGACAAAGTGTCTCCTCATCACAATCTGTCTCCTTGCCTCCAACTGAAGGAGACAGTTCCGCAGCAGCAA
>NW_013570058.1:663-6910 GCF_000499745.2 Eimeria mitis | reverse complement strand
GCAGCAGCAGCAGCAGCAGCAGCAGCAGCAGCAGCAGCAGCAGCAGCAGCAGCAGCAGCAGCAACATACGCTAGAAAAGGAGTGAGAGAGACCTTGCTGGCGCGAGAGGAGCCGATGAGGATTGCCTTGGGCTGTACAGACACCCCAGACCTCGCGCTCATTATAGTCTCTCCGTCCCTGCAACCACAAACCCTAAACCCTAAACCCTAAACCATAAACCCTAAACCCTAAACCCTAAACCCTGAACCCTAGAGCCCCCAGAAGGAACCCAAACCCTAGAAAGCAAACAGCAACAAACGCTAGTCCCGGCAACCCAACCATAAACCCTACAAACCCTAGGCCTTCTGAACAAACCCTAAACCCTAAACCCTAAACCCTACAAGCAAACCCTAAATCCTAAACCCTACACACAAACCCTAAGCTCCACAAGCCGTAAGAAAACCCTAAAGCCAAAAGGAAAAATCTAAACCCTAAACCCTAAACCCTAGGTTCTGTGTACAACCCCCTCACCGACCGCAAACCCGCGGCCCCCAAACCCTAAACCCTAAACCCTAAACCCTAAACCCTAAACCCTCGTCTCACCAAGTAGGGCGAGAGCGAGCAGGGAGCGCCGGGGATGCATGCATTGTGTTTGTGTCTCCTTTTGCTTCTTCTTCTTCCTGCAGCCGCGCCAGAGCCAGGGTCTTCTCTCTCAGCTCATCGTCTGCAGCAACAAAACCCTAAACCCTAAACCCTAAACCCTAAACCCTAGACCCTAAACCCTAGATCATAAGAAGGCTTATCAGCTGTGTGTATTCTTTCTTCTCTGTCTCTGTTTTTGTTTCTGTCTCTTTCTTGGTGTCTCTTCTTCTGTCTCTCTTTGTCTCTGTCTCTTTTGTCTCCTCTGTTTGTCTCCTTTGTCTCCTTTCTCTGTCTCTCGCTCTCTCCTTCTGCTTCTATCTCTCCCTCTGTCTCCTTTTCTGTTTCTGTCTCTTTCTGTCTCTGTCTCCTTTTTATATCTCTGTCTCTTTCTGTCTCCTTTTCTTTTTCTCTCTCTTTCTGTCTCTTCTTCTGTCTCTTTCTATATCTATCTCATTTCTCTATTTTTGCCTCTCTCTGTCTCCTTTTCTGTCTCTGTCTCTTTCTGTCTCCTTTTCTGTCTCTGTCTCAGTCTCCTTCTCTATCTCTGTCTCTTTCTGTCTCCTTTTCTGCTTCTGTCTCCTCTGTCTCTATCTGTCTCCTCTGTCTCTTTCTGTCTCCTCTATCTCTGTCTCTTTCTGTCTCCTCTATCTTTGTCTCTTTCTGTCTCCTTTTCTGTCTCTGTCTCCTCTGTCTCTCTCTGTCTCCCTTTCTCTATATCTGTCTATTTCTGTCTCCTTTTCTGTCTCCTCTGTCTCTTTCTGTCTCTCTTTCTCTATCTCTGTCTCTTTCTGTCTCCTTTTCTGTCTCTGTGTCTGTCTGCTGCCCAGCAAGAAGCTCACCAATTTCGCAGAGCCGAAATCCATCATCTTTATTTTTGCGGTTGCTGCTGCTGCTGCTGCTGTTGCTGCTGCTGCTGCTGGTGCTGCTGCCGCTGCTGCTGTCGCTGCAGCAGCTGCCGCGCCGCCGGCGAGAGGAGACAGCTGGCTTAGCTGTCTCCATAGCCGCAGTGCCTACAAGCATATATATATATATATATATATATATATATATATATATATATATATATATATATATATATATATAACAAACTCACATACACACTACACACACACTACACTAGGGTTTAGGGTTTAGGGTTTAGGGTTTAGGGTTTAGGGTTTAGGGTTTACGTTCTTGGGATCTAAGAAAGTCATCGAAGCAGTCTTCGTAGGCAGAGAACGAGTCGCTCTCCTCTACCTCTTCTGGGTCCAGCTGAAACACCATATACACCCCAAACCCTAAACCCTAAACCCTAAACCCTAACCCTGAAACCCTAAACCCTAAGCTCTAAACTCTAAACCCTAAACCCTGAATCATAAACCCTAAATATACAGCCAAAGTAAATGTGGCAAACCCTTAGAAAACATCTCGCGTAGCAAGCAAGGGTTTTAGGGTTTAGGGTTTAGGGTTTAGGGTTTAAGGATATAAGAGACAGAAAGAAAGAAACAAACCTCGCCGATGCATTCCTCTCTATACTCCTCCAGCAGCTGCTCAAGTCGTTGCCTGCAACAAACACACAAACGCCAAACCCTAAACCCTAAACCCTAAACCCTCTTAAACCCTGAACCCTCCTAGACCCTAAACCCTAATCCGTCCTAAACCGTCCTAAACCCTAAACCCTAAATATGTGCTAAACCCTAAACCCTAGTTATCACAATCCCCATACGTCTTTCTCTCTCTGTTTTTTTGTTTAGGGTTCTAGTTTTTTAGGGTTTAGGGTTTAGGGTTTGGGGTGTACGTACGCCTGCGTTTCGCTGCCTTCTGGCTGCTGGTGCCTGGCGCGTGTGTCTCCTCTGTGTGTCTCTGCTGTCTCCTCTTCTTCGCTGTAGCTGCAGCTGCAGCAGCTCTCTTCTGTCTCCTCGCTGTCTCCTTCTCTCCCCCCCCCAAACAACCTGTCTCCTATTGCTGGCGGCAGCAGCGGCGGCCTCGACCCCCACAGCAACTCTTTCTCGTCTGGCGCCTGAGACAACACAGCCACACCACAAAACTTATGTAGCTAGCTAGCTAGACAGCTAGCTACATGGATTGCTATGTCTCGCTAGCTAGCTGCGCAGCTAGCTACATGGCTTGCTATCTATCTAGCTAGCTATCTAGCTAGCTACACCACTAGCTACACAGCTAGCTATCTAGCTAGCTCCACAGCTAGCTATCTAGCTAGCTACAGGTATCCCACAGAGGACCGCATAGCTAGCTANTAGCTAGCTAGCTGGGGAGCTATATACGCGTGCAAGCACCGCACCACTCCTGCGGGCTGGTGAGACGCAGCTGGAGAGCGAAACCCCCCACCCTAAACCCTAAACCCTAAACCCTAAACCCTAAACCCTAGACGCACCCATTGCTTGCCGTCTGCGTCAGTGAGAGCTGAAGCAACAAAGTCGTCAGCAATCTCCTCGTAAGCTTCTGTCGCCTCCATAGCAGCAAGAACCTGGCTTGCTGCAGCAGGAGACAGAGAGACACACACACGCAGCAGCTGCTGACCCCTGCTGCTGCTGCTGCTGCTGCTGCTGTTGCTGTTGCTGTTGCTCGTGCTGCTCGTGGTGGTAGTGCTGCTGCTGCTTTTGCTGCTGCTGATGCTGCAGCCGGCGCAGCTGCTCCTACAAGAGACATGTAGAAGGACTTAAAGTTAAGGGTTTAGGGTTTAGGGTTTAGGGTTTAGGGTTTAGCGTTCCTTCTTTGTCTGCTCGCATGAGTGTCTCCGCTGCTTTCTCCTCTCTGGCGATTGTCTCCTTGCCGCCCTCGTGAGCCATAAAGGCACCACCACCCAGACTCTAACAAACGGAGACAGAGAGAAAGAAAAAAAAAAANAAAAAAAAAAAGATAGATAAAGAAACAGAGACAGAGACAGAGACAGCAGTAACATATACAAATAGAGACAGAGACAGAGATAGAGATAGCAGCAACACAGACAGACACAGCAGCAAAAGAGATAGAGATAGAGACAGAGACAGAGACAGAGACAGCAGCAACACATACAAATACTGCAGCAGGAGAGAAAGAGACAGAGAAAGAGACAGCAGCAACAGATAGAGAAGATACAAAAGAGAGACAAGAAAAAAAAAGGAGACAGAAGGAGACTGAAAAGATATAAAATGAGACACAAGTGAGAGAGGAGACAAAAAAGAGACAGAAATGATAAAAACAGAGAAACAAAGGAGACAGAAAAGGGACAAAAGGAGACAGACAGGAGACAAAAGGAGACAGAAAGGAGACAAGAGGAGACAAGAGGAGACACGAGGGGACAAAAGGAGACAAAAAGAGACAGGAAATGTGACAAAAGGAGACAAACGGAGACAGGAGGAGACACAATGAGACAAAAGTAGGCAAAAATAAGACAAGAGGAGACAAAAAGGAACAGAAAGGAGACAAAAGGAGACAGAAAAGGAGACAGAAAAGGAGACAAAAGGAGAAAGAAGAAGAGACAAAAAGAGACAAAAAAGGAGACAGAAAAGGGGACAAAAGGAGAAAGAAGAAGAGACAAAAGGAGGCAAAAGGAGACAGAAAAGGAGACAGAAAAGGAGACAAAAGGAGACAGAAACGGAGACAAAAGGAGAAAAAAGGAGGCAAAAGGAGACAAAAGGAGACAGATGGTTTGCTTACAACGAGGTGCTGGGAGTAGTCGTATCCATCCTGAGGGAAGTAACAGTCTCCTGTCTGTACACACAAAAAAATAAATAAAAAAAATAAATAAATAAATAAATATATAAATAAAAAAGAAATAAAAAAATGAAAAGGAGAGGGAGAGAGAGAGACAAATAAACAAAGGAAAGGATGGAGAAAAGAGAGAGAGAGAGAGAGAGAGAGAGAGAGAGAGAGAGAGAGAGAGAGAGAGAGAGANGAAAGGATGGAGAAAAGAGAGAGAGAGAGAGAGAGAGAGAGAGAGAGAGAGAGAGAGAGGGAGAGAAAGAACAAATAGAGAAACAGAGACAGAGACAGAAAAAAAGGAGACAGTAGTAATTATAACAGAGACAGAGACAGGGACAGATAAAGGAGACAAAAGGAGAGACAGAAAAAGACAAAGACAAACACAACAGGCGATGGATAATACAGAGAAAGGAGACAGACGAGACAAAGGAGACAGAAGAGACAAATGAGACAGAAGAGACAAAGGAGACAGAAGAGACACAGGAGAGAGGAGACAAAGGAGACAGAAGAGACAAAGGAGCAGGACAGAGGAGACAGATAAAGGAGACAGGGAAAGGAGACAGACAAAGAAAAGAGAGAGACAACAGATACAAAAAGGAGACAGAGAAAGAGAAGAGGGAAAAAGAGAGAAAAGAGACAGAGAAAGAGAAGAAAGAAGAAGGGAGACAGAGAAAGAGAAAAACAGAGGGAAGAGAGAAAGGAGATAGAGAAAGAGAAGAAAAGAGACAGAGAGAGAAAAGGAGACAGAAAAGAAAGAGAGAGAAAGGAGACAGAAAAGAAGGAAAGGAGACAGAAAAGAAAGAGAGAGAAAGGAGACAGAGAAGAAAAAGAAGAAAGAGAGAAAGGAGACAGAAAAGAAAGAGAGAAAGGGGACAGAAAAGAAAAAGAAAAAGGAGACAAGGAAAAAAAAGAAGAGAGAAAGGAGACAGAAAAAAAAGGAGACAGAAAAGAAAAAGAAAAAGGAGACAGCAAAGAGGGGCCAGAGCTCACCAAGTCGGGCTCGATGTGTCTCCCCCGTTGTTGCTGAGAGAATACACACACAAATAAACTAGGGTTTAGGGTTTAGGGTTTGGGGTTTGGGGTTTAGGGTTTGGGGTTTAGGGTTTAGGGTTTGGGGTTTAGGGTTTGGGGTTTAGGTCCCCGGAGCGTAAACCCTAAAAGGAGAAAAGAGGAGACAGAGAAACGACAAACCCTAAACCCTAAAAAAACAAACAAACAAAAGAAAAAAAGAGAGACAAAAAGAGAGACAGATAAAAACAAAAAAGGAGACAAAAAAAACACAAACCCTCACCGCTGTCTCCTCTTCTAGTTCTAGCTGCTCCAGCTGCTGCTGCAGATACTCAGGCAAAGGCTGCTGCGGCTGCAAACAAAACACAAACCCTAAACCCTAAACCCTAAACCCTCGAGACTCGGCACAGTGACGGCCGGCTCCCGCTGCTGCTGCTGCTGCTGCTGCTGCTGCTGCTGCTGTTGCTGCTGCAGCTGCATCTGCGTAATCTTCTTTAAGCTACTGCACAAGCCCACCACGACAGCAACCAGAGCCAGCTGCAGCAGCAAATGCTGCAGCAGCAAGTGCTGCAGCAGCAGCAGCAGCAAATGCTGGAGCAACAGCAGCAGCAGCAACTGCTTAAGCAGCAGCAGCAGCAGCAGGTGCAGCAGGAGTAGCAGCATGTGCAGCAACGGTTTACCTTATTTCTAGCATTGGGGGGTATAATCCGCTGCAGCTGCATGCGAGGCCTCTGTTCTGCTGCTGCTGCTGCTGCTGCTGCTGCTTGCTGCCGCAGCTGCTGCTGCGACACAGGCAGCAGCTTAAAGGTGAAGTTGTTTGGGTCATTCTTCTGAAAACGAACTCTGCGGCCTTTCCCCTGCTGCTGCTGCTGCTGCTGCTGCTGCTGCTGAGGTCTTGCTGCTGCTGCTGGTTCTGCGGCAGCAGCCCCCATTTCCC
>NW_013570057.1:7679-9876 GCF_000499745.2 Eimeria mitis | reverse complement strand
GCCTGCCGGAGGAGCACAGGCATAGCGGAGGAGGTGCGGCAAACCGACTTTCTACGCGCTCAAAGTAGCACTGCGTCGCAACCAGGACGTCACTGACGACTCTCTGGTGGCGCAAACGTACACATCACAGCACAAAAATCACCCATGTTCATGCGTTGGGGACCAACATCAGCAGTAGCACATCCTTTTAATTTCAAACTGCTGCAGGGATACATATTCTGCCAGAGAGGGCAGATGTCCAGTAAAGAGAAGCCTACGCAGGCTGTTTGTAAAGGTAACAGACCAGCCTAATTGTCCCACGCTACAGACGTACCGCGAAATTTGTGTGCCTAGCCAGGAACCTGCTGCCACCCGCCATGTGTTCTGAGCTGGCGCTGTCCCAACCAATTTCTTGAAATCTTTTTCTGGTGTTTGTCCCAGCTCTGGAGCTGTTCCCACCTCTAGCCCCCGAACCCTGCGAAGAATTGCCAGGAGCTGCAGATGTTCCTAGCGCTGCGGTGTCTCCACCACCAGGTGGTCCGTTACCTTTACCATTGCCTTTATCAGGTGTTGGCTGAAGTAAGCAAGAAGGGCTAGGGTGATAGGGTGCTGTTGCTGCTCTCAAGAGGGGCAAGTGCGTTTTTCATTGGATAAGGTTCCCTTAGGTGTATGTACGCAACTCACCTCACATGGACCGCCCCCTCCAGCAAGGCGACGGTGGTGTCTGAAGGCTGCAGAATGCTTAAGAGAAGAGAAACAGCGGAAAAGAAAGAACACAACTGCAGCAATGGCGGCAGCGGCTGTGACCCTCGCTAGGAAGCTGATTCGGGGAGCTCTGCGATAACTGCGGTATGTGGGTGAGTCAGAAACTATGGAACCGGCAAAAGGGTCGTGTCCAGCTTCCAAAGAGGCTGCTGTTGACTCTGTAAGAGGATAAAAATAGCCCTCGTCCCAGAGGGCGAGGGACGCACCATGGGCCCCCCACGCCCACAGTCCTACCGAAGAAGCTAAATAAACGATTCCGATTAATAAGAAATTAGGGGGGTCCCAAAATTGCCCCATCCTCTCTGATCCCACAATACTCACAGGGAAACCCCACCGGCCCCGACCGAGCCACCATGAGGTTCGATGGCGAGCCCTCCAATTCTGCAATGGGTGGAAAAGGAAGACTATATAGGTTGAAAATAACGTGAAAATGGTAAAAGAATATGCACTTTGGGAAAGAACACTATGACGGCAGCTAGGACGCGTCTAGGGAGCGACATTGGCTCGTTCCGCAGATCAGCGTCCCTGCGTAGGCCACGTCGCCTTCCTTGTACATCAGCCCGTTCCTCCAGGATTCCCTTCCAAAAATGCCCCTATTTTGAATGCATAAGTGTACGGCCAATATTTAGAAGTTTGCTTGAGCTGCCTTGCATCCCCGAAGCCGGGCTATTATATATTGCAAAACCTGACTAGCGGCGAAACCCCAACGCACGGCTCAGTTCCCTGTACGCCTCANGCTCCATTTTCACCACCTGTTCGAGTTCACTATTACATTCAATTTGCAAGGTTCAAACGCACCGGTTCAGCGGGTCGGGTTTCACCTACGCTCTCGCTGATCGCGCACTATTTACCAATGTGTTCGTATGGGTGTTCGTCTGAGATATGCTGCTCTCCAAGCATGCAGCACTTCAGTAGTAGCAATTCTTACCTGGACTCAGAACTTTGAATGCAGTTTCCGGGGTAGTGCTGTTCTTAGTACCACCGCCGTCTTACTCGAGCATGTGAATGTATGGAATTTGTAGCGTAGTCTACCTGCAGTTAGCACAGGAGCCTTCATTCAGCCTTGGTAGGTTGGAAATACAAACGTTCTATAAGTATATTCAAAGGTAAAGTATGCAATAAAGGGAGCTTCGCTGAAGAGCCCTAGTGTGCACGCCTGAGACTGCCTTGTATCACTACAACGCTCGGCCTTGATCAAGGACAGAAGCGCTCTGCAATGTAGGTAATGACTTAAAGTAAGGGTTTGCTGAAGCAGCTAGCATCCTTCCCCTGTCATCAGGCGGCCTGCGCGTTGAGCTCAGTGTCTGGGTGTTGCCTGGAGGAGGCTGCCTAAAATCGGGTGGCAGTGCACCTCGCTGCGGCTGGTGATACAAGCCAGCCTCACGCATGCACACAAGGAAGCTTCGCTGAGGCTTCCTTTACTGCATGTTTTACCTTTGGATACACTTATAGA
>NW_013570057.1:0-7643 GCF_000499745.2 Eimeria mitis | reverse complement strand
CCCGTTGCAGATGCTGGTGGCCGTGCAGAACAATCTCCTCACCCGGCATCCACAGCTGCTGCTGTGCAGTTACAAGAACATCGTGCACCTCTGCCGCTGCATATGTTTCGCTACTGCTTGAGTTGCTGCGCTTGGTGCCACCACTGCTGCTGCTGCTACTCGCTGACCCTTCGAGTAGATACCGGCTGCTGCCAGTAGAGAGGAACAAATATAAGTAGACTATAGGCCAAGAATGTCCAATGAGCAGCCTGTCGGCGACCCCCCCAGCGGGTGTTGCTGCCGCTGGCGCTGCCAGTCCTGCTGCGGCGGAAATGGGAGCGGCATTCACCGCGCCGCGTTCGCGCGCCTCCACAGTTGAAAACTGCTTAATGGAAGAGTACAACATAAAGAAAAGCAAGAAGGGACGGGAGAGCCGCACCTCCTCCAAAAGTGGAGGGCAGGGGGGCGGGGGAGTAAGGGCAAGGCAGCGGAAGGGCAGGGCACTGAGGAGGCAGACGAGCACAGCGGGGGCCGCCGTAGTGGTGAGTTTGTTGTTAATAATGGCAGTGTGAGTAGTAGTAGTAATATAGAAAGGTCAGGGGAGGGACGCTGGAAGGGCTGTTGGTATCACCACAGCCCTGTAGCCGATGCTCTAGCAAGACCCCTCAGCTAAGGCTGGGTAGTCACAGAGTAAGCAACCGCAGGAGCGAAGGAAACAGAATACGATAGCGCAAACATATTAACTGGCACGCCTGGATGTGTGGGGGGGGAATGCGCTGGGGTGCCCGTAGAGCTCTCCCACTCCCCCGCACACCCACACAGACACACACACATGCATGTACACAGGCACACACACATTCACACCCACAGGCAGACGGTTAGGGCCCCTCCCCTACGCTTAGCATGTTGCTGAGCTGCTTCTTGAACACATCATCGTAGTCTGAGGAGATAAATAGACACCGATATGAATATCCGGGCTATCAGCATCAAAGGGGAAGGTGGTAGGCGCGTGGGAAGCCCCGCGAAATGGTTCCCAGCGCCAAATGGGGATCCATACGGGGAGTTGTGGGCACGGAGTTGTGGGCACCGTGTGACCTTTTGTACCCTCAAGACAGCAAAAACACGTTATAGGCAACTAAATAGTCCCTAGACCGCCCATAGCAAAAGAATAGAAGCTTTCCCACTCTTCTCATGCTTAGAAAGCTTTCCAAAGAGGACCCGAAAGCCATACTGATGTGGTGTCGGTCCTGACGGCGCTGACGATGTCCGCAGGGTGGCCCAGCAGAACCCAGAAATGTTCTAGGCGGATCGATTTCCGTAGGCAGTTTTCCGAAACCCATTCAGGTTCATGGGTTCCCCGCCATTTCACATATTCGCGTTCTCCGTGAGCTCTGCGCGTGGTAACCCGTGCCTCTAGAATCTCTATATCCTCCTATATCCTCCATGTGTGGCTTCTCGCGACGACGTTACAGCCATTTCACCACCAGTGTGCGAGAGGATCGCGGGATTCCCGAAACGAGTTCTTAGAAACCGACGTTAATAGTATGATCAGATCTCGACGTCGAGGGTAACTTAATGATGTACGCCAACGCATTGAACCGGGAGCTTAGGTCAAACGGCCCAACCCATCGTGTTGCGAATTTTTCGGGTTGCTCGCCCTCATCCGCGCTACAGAGGTAGTGCGAATCCACCAGAACCAAATCAGCTGAGTTGAAAGTAACTGCTAAGCGTCTTTTTTCGTAGTTTCCGGCTTGGCGTTGCCCGTGCCTTTCTCATGCATTCCCGCGCTGCTGCGGGCTGTGTGCGGAAATAAGAGCCCGCTGTCATTCTGGCTTCTACCGGCGAGATCCAGCGTCAGCTCAGCTAGTGGAGTTTATGTCTAGACCAGGGGCGCCGGTGAGAAACGACTTGGCGAGTACACTGTAGGATTATAAAGCCATTCTGCGCAAGCAAGAAAATCAAGCCAGTTATATGAGTTCTGTTGCGTGTAAAGTCACATATACTGCACCAGCGTGGTGTTAGTTCGCTTGGTCGGATCATCTGCCTCAGGATTTTTTGCGATGGTCATTTGTGCTCGACGTTGAGCCGTTGCGTGATGCTGTGCCAGAGGGAGCTGACAATCTTCGGCTCCCCGTCGGTAACGATGCTTTNGCTGTGACCGTGCTCGAGCAGGGAATAAAGTGAGCGTATTTGCTAAGCTGACCCGCAACGTCATAGATACCATCATAGCCTCTGACTGCTGTTAAGCCCACTATGAAATCCATTGAGATGTCCATCCATATCCCTTCGCAAAATGGCAGGCTCTGCACGAGTCCGGGTTTGAGGGCGTTCCGCAGCTTCTTATTCTGGGAGTCCGGACAAAAG
The DNA here is from genome assembly GCF_000499745.2 of Eimeria mitis. Lineage (NCBI taxonomy): Eukaryota > Apicomplexa > Conoidasida > Eucoccidiorida > Eimeriidae > Eimeria > Eimeria mitis. The sequence continues at coordinate 5,300 of NW_013570057.1, read as the reverse complement.
AGGACGTATTTCTCGACTGAGGGGCGCATCCCAGGCTACCAGAAGGACCTGGCAACACGCTCCACCGTTGTATTGACTCCACCATGACCTGCGAACGCATGATCATGCATTTTGCGCAAAACGACATTGCGAAGCGAGGCTGGAAACTACAATTTACTAAGTCTATGCTTCATTTGGTACCACAGGAGGTCGCCATTGATGCTGTAGTGCTTGACCGGTCTCCCATTGTTGGGCTTTGCTAGGATTGCGGCCACATGAATATCTACGGGATAACAAAACGCAATTTGGAGATAAAACGAGAACTACCACAGGCAAAGGCAGTCGCGGAGCACGGTTGCAGACCTGTAAGGCGTCTGGAGAGTGCGTCAGCTTCCATATTGGTGATACCCTTGATATACTTGACAGTGAAGTCATACTGCGTGAGCCGGGAGAGCTANGCCAGCCATATAGATAATCTGGACACTTTATGACAGCCCAGCAGGCCGCGTAGAGCTCCTCCTCCCGTATCATATACTTTTGCTCCCTCTCCGTGAAACGATGTGAGTAGCAAGCAAGTACTTGGTGTTTTCGTGTGCCGTCAGCCTGCTGAAAGACCATAACCCCGACTGCGGTGTCGCCGGCATCGGCCGTGATGAAAAAGGGATTATCAAAATCAGGGGGTACTTGTAGTGAATACTCTCTACAACCACGGCAGCAATGCCGTGCTCGTTGTGAAATGTGTGACGGTTGTATGAATAGTGAAAGTGCCTGAGTTCTTATTGATGTACATTGAATATAACGTTGGTGAAGGCATTAAGCATTCTTTATGGAGTGACCATTGGTATGGTTATAGGAGAGGCTGACTTGTGCCCTGGTGCAAAAGCTATTGCACCAAGCTACGCCGTCTCCTCTCCCAGCCCCAAAGGCCGCAGTGCCTGCTCTACTGGGGTTGGGAGATAACAGTTTTTCAGGGTGAGAGAGAGAATAAAGTGAGAGAACTAATTTCCTTAACCTTTGTTAGTTCTGATATGTTGTTGCTCAGTATGATAGATATTGCTTGCCAGCTCGCTATACTGAGCTGTGGGGTTCCAGGGATGCGCCCCACAGTAGCCCTTCAGAGATACAAGCTAGTAATACGTAAAGCTTACTGAAAATATTTGTACAAAAGATAGATACTCTAAGTTATCTTTATCAGTTCTCAGCATTGCATGAGGGACTGAGGGCTCTCCTCCACTTCTCATCAGCTTACGGGGCCTGCAGTACCTAAAGTGTTGTGGAATCCCATCACCCCATCGTGTGAGGGAACTTGGATCCCTTATACGCCTCACAATTTGGCAGAGGTCAGAGCATCTACTGACGTGAGTGGGATCAGGTTCCGAGGGCCACACGATCCCTATGGCCCCGAACTCCCCTTAGATCGGCGCTTTTGAAGGGGAGTTTCTCACAGTACTGGAGATGATCTCAGGTTCCCGATGGGTCGTCGCTGNATCGGCGCTTTTGAAGGGGAGTTTCTCACAGTACTGGAGATGATCTCAGGTTCCCGATGGGTCGTCGCTGGTCCATCCTCATTCTCCGTCCAAATTGACTGCTTGTTCTTCTCAAAAAGATCAGTTAGAGGGGCAGCAATACGAGCGACTCCAGGAATGAAATTGCGGTAGTATGGGGTGAGCCCGACAAACTTTTGAACGTCCGTCGTCGTGCGCAGCGGTAGCGGCCACCTCTGAATCGCCTCGATCTTAGGCGGATCTGGTTCAACCTCTGCTGCAGAGACACGAAGCCCTAAGAAAATGATTGTTTGCATGAAAAACGAACACTTCTGTGCTCTCACCAACCATTGTTTCGCACGCTGCAGGTGCTCCTGCACACTTCGGCTGAACGCAAGCAGATCGTCCATGTATATTACCATCCATCCCTCAGGGATGGACCCCCAAAAGCCTTGATTGACCTGCCGCTGCAGTTTAGCACCACGAGTCCAAATGGCATACAAGTGTAATCCAGCTTGCGAGTGCGGGTGCGGGGTGCTGCTTGTGCTGTGGATGAGGTGGGACCTGCAAAAGTGCATCAGCGAAGTCAAATGTTGAGTATACCGCTACACCCTGTAAGCGGTCAAGGATTCTCTGGATCTTGGGCATCGGAAAATTCTGTTTCAATGTGATTTTGTTGAAGGGCTTGACGCAGATGCGCCACCTGCCGTCCTTTTTCTTCACCCACACGGGATTGNTGTGATTTTGTTGAAGGGCTTGACGCAGATGCGCCACCTGCCGTCCTTTTTCTTCACCCACACGGGATTGTCCCCAAAGGCGCTAGTTGATCGGTGAACCTTGGCCTTTTCTAGAAGTTCACCAGCCTGCCGCTCAATTGCCTCTTCAAGATGTGATGGCCGCCTGTACCTCGGAACGAAACTCGGAGCTGCGACGGTAATGAGTTCGATGCGGTGCATTGAGCGTTCCGTGGGTGGCCTGCCCGCTGGTAATTCCTTGTTATTTTGTACATCTGAGAACACTTCCTTCAGTTTTGCTCTCTTCTGCTGTTTATCGGTTGTTAACTGGATCGAATCCGCAAGACTGCGCCCTTTACCATACCGTCACAACGGAGTGCATGCATATCTCCGTCGTTTCCTTCAGTGCCTCTGCACTGCATGCGAGCCTCGTCGCTGCGCTTTCGTTGAGACACGGTTTCCAGTCCTATGACCATAGAAGATGCAAATTCAGTTGAGAGCGCTGAGAGGTGCACTCTCTCATCACTTCCTGGCGGAAGACATCCATGGTGCCATCAGGGGAACGCATTTGTGCCTTCCACTGGGTCACCCACCACATGCTCTCCCACTTAAACGAGAGACATTAATATGAAGAGGGGCTCCTACATTGGACCTGNTTGCCGTCCGCAAACCGTAGCCCAGGGATTGTGCCAATGATTAGACCGGTGGGCTGCACCTCCTTGTTGTGGCTTCCGATATCAGATCCAATGCGCATCCCGTATCGAGTAGGGCTAGTAACTCCTGCACTTTAATACGTAGTTGTACGAGCACTGAATTAACTAGAGGTGGACCGGCGGGTGCGGCCCTTATCTGTTGTGGCCACATCATTGCGCCGCACGTTGCGTGGGGACCCAGGCTTTTGCTTGCGTCCTCTGTTTGTTCCCTTGGAGGTGCTGTTCGAGATTTAGTTTCAAATGTTCCTTAGTCTTCTTCGTAAGCTGGAAATCCCGAAGTACTTTACCCCGTCTTTAGCAAAAGAAGCAAGTGTGCCGTTCGGTATTTCCTCCTTGCTTTCTGGGTACTGAATTCTCTGTCTGCTGTCCGTTGGTGCTTCTACTCCCGCGTTGGGTGGGTTTGTTTTTCACAGCCGCAGTAGCCATAGGCTCCAAATAGGGATCATCCCCAGATCCGCTTTCTCTCTTTTCGGCTAAGGATGTGGTAGATGCATTCTTTCTTTCTTTTCTGCGAAGATACTTCATCATGTCTGCGAGTTCCACCTTTTGACACATCATTGCCCCTCCCGTAACCCATCCGGTTACCGCCTGCCCCTCGCCAGGGGATAGCCCTGCTATAAACCAATTATACAGCAGCTTCAGATCCGCCATAGGGCTTCGGTTCACCAAGGACTGATATTTCTCAGTGTAACGCTCTATCCACAGCTTCCCTTGTTTAAGTTTTCTAAGTTATGCCATGGCCTGCTCCCTATAAGACCCCGGGATAAACCTGTAACGCAGCGCATCTGGGAAGGCCTGGATGGACCTGATGTGTTCCGGAAGGGTAGAGCAGTTGTACGGTGTAGCCACCAACGCCGTGCATCCCCTTCAAAAGAGGAGGAGGCCAAAAGTAACTGGAATCATTCCGGGGCACTTCCTAAGCGAAGGTATAAGCCTTGGTATCTAAGGAACTCCTCCGCGGCCTCTGCATCCCGGCGCCCGTCATACCGCTTACGGCGGCACAGCCAAAGGCATTCCTCTTGAGATGCTTTTGGCGTAAATGCACTTTCCCCCGCCTTGGGTGCCGAGATGGAGCTGGCTTCAACCCTTCTAGGTCCCAGGACGTGCATGGGCCCCCCATCTGTGAGCGGATCATAACAATCTCCATTTTGCTGAGAGGATGCCGGTGAAAGTGACAGGGATACTGTTGAAGAAAGGGGAAAATGTTTTATTTTATTTCGTTTATTTTGTTTTTGTTTTTTTGCAGTCCCTGAAGCCACCCAGTGGTGGTTGGAATTCGTGCTCGCACCTGCCCTGATGAACCACGCGACGCTACCAAGTCTAACGCTTGTTCTCGGCCTTGATCAAGGACAGAAGCGCGCTGCAATGTAGGTAATGACTTAAAGTAAGGGTTCGCTGAAGCAGCAAGCATCCTTCTCCTGTCCTCAGGTGACCTGCGCGTTGCGCTCAGTGTCTGGGTGTTGCCTGGAGGAGGCTGCCTAAGACCGCGTAGCAGTGCACCTTGCTGCGGCTGGTGATACAAGCCAGCCTCACACATGCACACAAGGAAGCTTCGCTGAGGCTTCCTCTACTGCATGTTTGAATGTACTTATAGAACATATATATATTTGCGTACACGCAACCTAGCAAGGGCTGGTGAAGGCTCCTCTGCTAACTGAAGGCAGGCCATGCCACAGTGTGGTAGCCAACACCTAGGAAAAGTGCCCAANAAGGCTCCTCTGCTAACTGAAGGCAGGCCATGCCACAGTGTGGTAGCCAACACCTAGGAAAAGTGCCCAAAATTACTAAGGAGTGAGAAGTAATAACAAGCGTAGTTCTCGGAATATCCTTCGTGAATATAATTAATTGTTGAATGAGAATGCGAACAGATAAAGGGACTGCCAGCAGCGCGGCCGTCCCCGCCGCCTCGGCAAACCTGAGTCATCTATTATGCCGGCTGGCACACACAGGGTCGGGAAAACTTCCTGTGAATAATTTGGAAGCAAGGAGCAGCATTCTTCCGTTCGACAGCTCCTGGACTTCGCCTCTTTTGCAAAACCTCCATTAAGGGCGCTCTTATCTCAGTTTGATTAAGACTAAGACAACAACCCTTATTCCTTTCCCTTCCTTCTGCCCACACTCACCAAAAGATATACGAACGTAGCAGTTAGCGAAAGAGAACAAGTATATTGGCCTAATCACTGTCCCGCACGGCTTTGGTGATGCCGTAGTCAGCTATTGAACCATAGGGCACTACAATCCAACTACTGCATGCATGTTGGGGCTGTTGGGACTTCACGCCACCTGGTGCCGCGCAATTACTCCGAGGATGTTGTTTGCGTACTATTTAGTTACATTCACTGTACTTATTTGCTCTTGTTAGGGTGAAGGAGTTTCTGGCGAGCCCTGTC
>NW_013570056.1:27996-29766 GCF_000499745.2 Eimeria mitis | reverse complement strand
TTGTGGGACTACATGCGGCGTATCACAGGAGGTGCGTTGTGTGTCCTGCTGCGGTCCGTGTATACACACAGATGCTGTGAGGTAGGGTCGCGTTCTGAAGCAGCGCTGAGCATTAGGCCGTTTGGGTACGCTATCGGGCGTTTACGTGGGGAGCAACGGGGTGCATTCACGATCTGTGGTGCGTGGCTGTAGTGGGGCGTATCACAGAAAGTGAGGGGCGTGGTCTGCGGCGGCCTGTCTGTACACAGGGTTACGTTACGCCATATTTCGTCTGCTGAAGCAGCGCGGTGTGCAGTGTCCGTGTAGTATTGGGCTTTTATATTTGGAGGGACTACCAAGGTGAGTTAACGGCGCGTGGTATGTGGCCGTAAACACGGCATATCAAGGATGGGTTGTGCGTGGCCTGAGGCAGCCTGTCTTCCCACACCGGTGTTTGAGCTCCGTTCGCATTCTGAACCTGAGCTTGTCTTCACCTGTGATTTATTGTAACGGATAGATGCAAAGAAGGCTTGGGAGGGGGGTAGCCGAGTACGGCGTGTGGCAATATACATTGTGTCCGAAGGTGCGTAGGGTGGCTCATGGAGTCATTCCCTTCACACATGCGACTTGGTGCGCACATGGACTTTGGAGTATACGGGATGCTACGCATTTGTAGAACGGGATTGGATGGTGGCAGGGAGGACGCCATGCTGCATGCTACGTCAACGGTGTGCAGCGTGTGGTAGTACTGTATCGTTCATATTCCGCAGAGGGTGCGTACAATGGCGCATGATGTCTGTCCGTAGATATGGGGGGTTTCAGCTGCGTTCGCCTTCTGGAGCAGCAGAAGGTACTGAAGAGGTTGACTGTGGAGGCCCATATCTGCAGGTAGAGTAAGGAGTCGCCTTCAGACTGTACGGCGTGTGGGACTACATGCGGCGTATCACAGGAGGTGCGTTGTGTGTCTTGCTGCGGTCCGTGTATACACACACTGTCTGAGGTAGGGTCGAATTGTGAAGCGGCGCTGAGTATTCAGGCGTTTGCGTACGGCATCGGGAGTTGACGCGGATAGCAGCGGGGTGCGTTCGCGATCTGTGGTGTGTGGCTGTAGTGGGGTATATCACAATGAGTGAGTGGAATGGTCTGCGGCGGCCTGTCTGTACACACCTGCATTTTGCGCCACATTTCGTCTGATGAAGCAGCGCGGTGTTCGCCGTCCGTGTAGTGTTTGGCCTTTATATTTGGAGGGACTACCAAGGTGCGTTAACGGTGTGTTGTGTGCTGCCGCAAATGCGATAAGTCAAAGGTGAGTTGTGCGTGGCCTGCGGCAGCCTGTCTTTCCGCACCGGTGTTTGAGCTCCGTTCGCATTCTGAAACAGAGCTTGCCTTCACCGGTGATTCACTGTTACGGATATATACAGAGAGGGCTCGCCAGGGGGTAGCAGTGTACGGGGCGTGGCAATATACATTGTGTTTCACGGAAGGTGCGTAGGGTAGCTCATGCAGTCGTTCACTTCCTACCTGCGGCTTGATGCCCGCCTGCAGATTGGAGCAGATGAGGCGCTACGCATTTGTAGTACGGAGTTAGAAGGTGGCAGGGAGAACGCCATGCTGCATGCTGTGTCAACGGTGCACAGCGTGTGGTAGTCCTGTATCGTCCATATTCGGCAGAGGGTGCGTCCAGTGGCGCATGATGTCTGTCCGTACAGACCGGGGGCTTTAGTTGCGTTCGCATTCTGGAGCAGCAGATGGTACTGAAGGGGTTGACTGTGGAGGCCCATATCTGCAGGA
>NW_013570056.1:27773-27896 GCF_000499745.2 Eimeria mitis | reverse complement strand
TATTCCGCAGAGGGTGCGTCCAGTGGCGCATGATGTCTGTTCGTAGCTATGGGGGGTCTCAGCTGCGTTCGCATTCTGGAGCAGCAGATGGTACTGAAGGGGTTGACTGTGGAAGCACACCAG
>NW_013570056.1:27436-27673 GCF_000499745.2 Eimeria mitis | reverse complement strand
GGGGCTTTAGTTGCGTTCGCATTCTGGAGCAGCAGATGGTACTGAAGGGGTTGACTGTGGAGGCCCATATATGCAGAGAGAGTAAGGAGTCGCTTTCAGACTGTACGGCGTGTGGGGCTACATGCGGCGTATCACAGGAGGTGCGTTGTGTGTCGTGCTGCGGTCCGTGTATACACACGAGCTGTTTGAGGTAGGGTCGAATTCTGAAGCAGCGCTGAGCATTAGGCCGTTTGGGTG
>NW_013570056.1:26808-27359 GCF_000499745.2 Eimeria mitis | reverse complement strand
GGGGTGTACCGCAGGAGGTACGTAGCGTGGTCTGCGGCGGTCTGCCTGTACACACTTGCAGTTTGAGCTGGGTCTCGTCTGGGAAGGAAAGATGTGTACGGTTTCCATGTAGTATTGGGCCTTTATATTTGGAGGGACTAACAAGGTGCGTTAACGGTCTGTGGCATGTGGCCGTAAATGTAGTATGTCAAGGATGGGTTGTGCGTGGCCTGAGGCAGCCCGTCTTTGCACACCGGTGTTTGAGCCCCGTTCGCATTCTGAAGCAGAGCTGGGGTTTTACCTGTTGGCCATTATAACGGATATCTACAATGAAGGCTTGCGAGGGGGTATCCGTGTACGGCGCGTGGCAATATATATTATGTTTCGCCGAAGGTGCGTAGGGTTGGGTTCATGCAGCCATTCTCTTTATACCTGCGGCTTGATGCGCGTCTGGATTTTGGAGTAGAAGGGCTGCTACGGATTTGTAGGATTGAATTAAATGGTGGCAGGGAGAATGCAATGCTGCATTTTGCACCAAAGGTGTGCAGCGTGTCGTAGTACTGTATCGTTCG
>NW_013570056.1:26509-26708 GCF_000499745.2 Eimeria mitis | reverse complement strand
AGGAGTCGCTTTCAGGCTGTACGGTTTGTGGGACTACATGCGGCGTATCACAGGAGGTACGTTGTGTGTCTTGCTGCGGCCTGTGTATACACACAAACTGTTTGAGGTAGGGTCGAATTCTGAAGCAGCGCTGTGCATAAGGCCGTTTGGGTACGCTGTCGGGCATTTACGCGGTGGACAACGGGGTGCGTTCAGGATA
>NW_013570056.1:25901-26409 GCF_000499745.2 Eimeria mitis | reverse complement strand
GCGTATCACAGGAGGTGCGCTGTGTCCTCTTTTGCGGTCCGTGTATACACACAAACTGTTTGAGGTAGGGCCACATTCTGAAGCAGCGCTGTGCATAAGGCCGTTTGGGTACGCTGTCGGGCATTTACGCGGTGGGCAATGGGGTGCGTTCACGGTCTGCGCTGTGTGGCTGTAGTGGGGTGTACCGCAGGCGGTACGTAGCGTGGTCTGCGGCGGTCTGCCTGTACACACTTGCAGTTTGAGCTGCGTCTCGTCTGGGAAGGAGAGCGGTGTACGGGTTCCATGTAGTATTGGGCCTTTATATTTGGAGGGACTAACAAGGTGCGTTAGCGGTCTGTGGTGTGCTGCCGTAAATGTAGGATGTGAAGGATAAGTTGTGGGTGACCTGCGGCAGCCTGTCTTCCCACACCGGTGTTTGAGCTCCGTTCGCATTCTGAAGCAGAGGTGGGTTTTTACCTGTTGGTGATTATAACGGATATGTACAGAGAAGGCTTGCGAGGGGGTAGCA
>NW_013570056.1:24715-25829 GCF_000499745.2 Eimeria mitis | reverse complement strand
TTCGTACTTGCGGCTTGGTGCGCGTGTGGATTTTGGAGTAGATGGGGGCTACGCATTTGCAGGGCGGGATCGGATGGTGGCAGGGAGAGCGCCATGCTGCATGCTGCGTCAAAGGTGTACAGCGAGTGGTAGTACTGTATCGTTCATATTCCACAGAGGGTGCGCACAGTGGCACATGATGTCTGTCCGTACAGACCGGCGACTTTAGTTGCGTTCGCATTCTGGAGCAGCAGATGGTACTGAAGGGGTTGACTGTGGAGGCCCATATCTGCAGGCAGAGTAAGGAGTCGCTTTCAGGCTATACGGTTTGTACTACATGCGGTGTATCACAGGAGGTGCGTTGTGTGTCCTGCTGCGGTCCGTGTATACACACAAACTGTTTGGGGCAGGGTCGCGTTCTGAAGCAGCGCTGCGCATAAGGCCGTTTGGGTACGCTGTCGGGCATTAACGCGGTGGGCAACGGGGTGCGTTCACGATCTGCGCTGTGTGGCTGTAGTGGGGTGTACCGCAGGAGGTACGTAGCGTGGTCTGCGGCGGTCTGCCTGTACAGGCGTGCAGTTTGAGCTGCGTCTCGTCTGGGAAGGAAAGATGTGTACGGTTTCCATGTAGTATTGGGCCTTTATATTTGGAGGGACTAACAAGGTGCGTTAACGGTCTGTGGCATGTGGCCGTAAAAGCGACATCTCAAGGATGGGTTGTGCGCGGCCTAAGGCAGCCTGTCTTTGCACACCGGTGTTTGAGCTCCGTTCGCATCCTGAAGCAGAGCTGGGGTTTTACCTGTTGGCCATTATAGCGGATATCTACAAAGAAGGCTTGCGAGGGGGTATCCGTGTACGGCGCGTGGCAATATATATTGTGCTTCGCCGAAGGTGCGTAGGGCGGCTCATGCTGTCATTCTCTTTATACCTGCGGCTTGATGCGCTTCTGGATTTTGGAGTTTATGGGCTGCTACACATTTGTAGGATGGGATTGAATGGTGGCAGGGAGAGCGCCACGCTGCGTGCTGCGTCAACGGTGCGCAGCGTGTGGTAGTACTGTATCGTTCATATTCCGCAGAGGGTGCGTCCAGTGGCGCATGATGTCTGTCCGTAGATATGGGGGGTTTCAGCTACGC
>NW_013570056.1:22607-24615 GCF_000499745.2 Eimeria mitis | reverse complement strand
CAGCAGATGGTACTGAAGGGGTTGACTGTGGAGGCCCATATCTGCAGGCAGAGTAAGGAGTCGCTTTCAGACTGTACGGCGTGTGGGACTGCATGCGGCGTATCACAGGAGGTGCGTTGTGTGCCCTGCTGTGGTCCGTCTATACACACGAGCTGTTTGAGGTAGGGTCGAATTCTGAAGCAGAGCTGACCCTTCAGGCGTTTGGGTACGCTGTCGGGCACTTACGCGGTGGGCAACGGGATGCGCTCACGATCTGTGGTGTGTGGCTGTAGTGGGGTGTATCACAATGAGTGAGTGGAATGGTCTGTGGCGGCCTGTCTGTACACACCTGCATTTTGCGCCATATTTCGTCTGCTGAAGCAGCGCGGTGTTCGCCGTCCGTGTAGTGTTTGGCTTTTATATTTGGAAGGACTACCAGGGTGCGTTAACGGTGTGCGGTATGTTGCCGCAAATGCGATAATTCAGAGGTGAGTTGTGCGTGGCCTGCGGCAGCCTGTCTTTGCACACCGGTGTTTGAGCTCCGTTCTCACTCTGAAGCAGAGCTTGCCTTCACCGGTGACTCACTGTTACGGATATATACAGAGAGGCCTAGGGAGGGGGTAGCCGTGTACTATGTATGGCAATATACATTGTGTTTCACCGAAGGTGCGTAGGGTAGCTCATGCAGTCGTTCACTTCCTACCTGCGGCTTGATGCCCGCCTGCAGTTTGGAGCAGATGAGGCGCTACGCATTTGTAGTACGGAGTTAGAAGGTGGCAGGGAGAACGCAATGCTGCATGCTGTGTCAACAGTGCACAGAGTGTGGTAGTCCTGTATCGTCCATATTCCGCAGAAAGTGCGTACAATGGCGCACGATGTCTGTCCGTACAGACCGGCGACTTTAGTTGCGTTCGCATTCTGGAGCAGCATATGGTACTGAAGGGGTTGACTGTGGAGGCCCATATCTGCAGGTAGAGTAAGGAGTCGCTTTCAGACTGTACGGCGTGTGGGACTACATGCGGCGTATCACAGGAGGTGCGCTGTGTCCTCTTTTGCGGTCCGTGTATACACACAAACTGTTTGAGGTAGGGTCGAATTCTGAAGCAGCGCTGTGCATAAGGCCGTTTGGGTGCGCTGTCGGGCATTTACGCGGTGGGCAACAGGGTGCATTCACGATCTGTGGTGTGTGGCTGTAGTGGGGTGTACCGCAGGAGGTACGTAGCGTGGTCTGCGGCGGTCTGCCTGTACACAGCTGCAGTTTGTGCTGCGTCTCGTCTGGGAAGTGGAGCCGTGTGCGGTTTCATGTAGTATTGGGCCTTCTAACAAGGTGCGTTACCGGTCTGTGGCATGTGGCCGTAAATGTAGTATGTCAAGGATGCGTTGTGCGTGGCCTGAGGCAGCCCGTCTTTGCACACCGGTGTTTGAGCTCCGTTCGTATTCTGAAGCAGAGTTTGCCTTCACCGGTGGTTCATTGTTAGGGATATATACAGAGAGGTCTCGCGAGGGGGTAGCCGTGTACGGTGTGCGGCAATATACATTGTGTTTCACCGAAGGTGCCTAGGCTGGCTCGCGCAGTCACCCCCTTAATACCTGCGGCTTGGTGCACGTATGGATTTTGGAGCAGATGGGGTGTTGCTCATTTGTAGGACGGAATTGGGCGATTGCAGGGAAGGGTCATCGCCATGCTGCGTCAACGGTGCGCAGCGTGTGCCAGTTCTGTATCATCCATATTCCGCAGAGTGTGCGTACAGTGGCGCATGATGCCTGTCCATACAGACCGGGGGCTTCATCTGCGTTCGCATTTCCGAGCAGCGAAAGGTCCTGGCGGTGTTGCCTGTCGAAGCCTATACATGCAGGGAGGGTAACGAGTCGCTTTCAGACTGTACGGTTTGTGGCACTACATGCGGCGTATCACAGAAAGTGCGTTGTGTGTCCTGCTGCGGCCTGTGTATACACACAATTTATTTGAGTCAGGTTAGCGCTCTGAAGCAGCGCTAGGCATAAGGGCGCTTGCGTTCGCTATCGGGCA
>NW_013570056.1:21327-22507 GCF_000499745.2 Eimeria mitis | reverse complement strand
CGGGTTCCATGTAGTATTGGGCCTTTATATTTGGAGGGACTAACAAGGTGCGTTAGCGGTCTGTGGTGTGTTGCCGTAAATGTAGGATGTGAAGGATAAGTTGTGGGTGACCTGCGGCAGCCTGTCTTTGCACACCGGTGTTTGAGCTCCGTTCGCATTCTGAAGCAGAGCTGGACTTTTACCTGTTGGTGATTATAACGGATATGTACAAAGATTGCTTGCGAGGGGGTAGCCGTGTACTATGTGTGGCAATATACATTGTGTTTCACCGAAGGTGCGTAGGGTGGCTCATGCAGTCACTCCCTTCGTACTTGCGGCTTGGTGCGCGTGTGGATTTTGGAGTAGATGGGGGCTACGCATTTGCAGGGCGGGATTGGATGGTGGCAGGGAGAGTGCCATGCTGAATGCTGCGTCAACGGTGTACAGCAAGTGGTAGTACTATATCGTTCATATTCTGCAGAGAGTGCGTACAATGGCACATGATGTCTGTCCGTACAGACCGGCGGCTTTAGTTGCGTTCGCCTTCTGGAGCAGCAGACGGTACTGAAGGGGTTGACTGTGGAGGCCCATATCTGCAGGGAGAGTAAGGACTCGCTTTCAGGCTATACGGTTTGTACTGCATGCGGTGTATCACAGGAGGTGCGTTGTGTGTCCTGCTGCGGTCTGTGTATACACACAAACTGTTTGGGGCAGGGTCGCGTTCTGAAGCAGCGCTGAGCATTTGGGTGTTTGCGTGCATGCGTTATCGGGCACTTAAGCGGTGGGAAACGGGGTGCATTCACGATCTGTGGTGTTTGGCAGTAGCGCGGTGCATCACAATGAGCGACTGGCGTGGTCTGTGGTGGCGTGTCTGTACACATCGGCATTTTGTGCCATATTTCGCCTGCTGAAGCAGCGTGGTGTACGGTGTCTGCATAGTATTGGCCCTTTGTATTTGGAGGGACTCACAAGGCGCGTTAATAGTGTGAGGTGCGTGGCCGTAGATGCGGCATGTCAAATGTGAGTTGTGCGTGGCCTGCGGCAGCCTGTCTTCCCACATCGGTGTTTGAGCTCCGTTCGCATTCTGAAGCAGAGCTGGACTTTTACCTGTTGGTGATTATAACGGATATGTACAGAGAAGGCTTGCGAGGGGGTAGCCGTGTACTATGTGTGGCAATATACATTGTGTTTCACCGAAGGC